>NW_007726453.1:554394-706927 GCF_000696425.1 Galeopterus variegatus | reverse complement strand
CTCAGCCAGTGAGCGGGAACCGGTCTGCATGTGGGATCCGAACCCTCAGGCGGGAGCGCCACCGTGCTTCCCAAGCGGCGCACTATCCAGTGCGCCACCGGGCCAGCCCCTGTAAAAATAACTTTCAATTGTGCTATGATTTCTTTAATAAGACTTTCTTTCATAGTACTGTATAGACTTTCTATTTCCTTTGGAGTTGATTTTGGTAAGTTTTTAAAATGGGAAATTTCAACATTTTATCATAGTTCACAAATTTATAAGATGAATTTATTTGTTAGTAGTTTCTTATCTTTTAAATCTCTGCTGGATCTGTGGCTATCTTCTTTTTTATTAATAGTATTTTTCATAAAGTAATTTTGATGTTTTTTCTTCCTTGACCAAGCTTGCCAGAGACTTGCTAATTTTATTAGTCTTACCAAATATCCAACTTTTGGTTTTATTGACCATCTCATATCTTTTGTTTCCTTCCTTTAAAATAAAGTTTTGCTTTATCAAAATTTTCTGAGTATACAGTTCAAAGAACAAAAGAGTTTTAAAAATTGCTTTTCAAAAAACAGCAGTCCCCTGCCTCCTTTCTCCCACTTTCTCTTTCCCAGAGACAGCCAATTTAATTTCTTTTAGCTGATTGTTTTGATATTTACCACCAAGTGTCTAAATGACATATTTCTACTGCTACTTCCTAATTTTTCAATTGTAGGCATTGTTTTTTAAACTCTATGTTAGATCAAGTCTCTTCTATCAAAAATCACAATCCCAGTTTTACATTTCTTTATATAATTGTTTGATTAATATTTGTTTTTCCTTTTGGAAGTCTCATGTGGTCAAGGACCTTGCCTGATTTTGATATGCATTGATTCTCCAATGCCTAGAACAGGGTGGACAATCAACTATTTTTTGAGTGAATGAATGAGTGACTTAAATGTGAAAAGGAAGACTGTCAATAATTGAAAGAAATGGGGAGATTCTTTGGGGGATAACTTGTGTGCATTGCCAGTTATACCAGTTCACCTGTGGCAGATTGTAGTTACCTAATAATGGGAATTTCTGCTTTGTAGAAGTCAGTGGTGTTGCCATTTTTTATGTGTTTTTCTTTTATTTTCTTTTTGTTTTCCTTAGGTTCATAATAAAGAGTCTGGAAGCAGGAAAAATACTGATGTCCTAGTTCAATCAGTCAGACAGGAGGGGCTCCCTCTTGCTCAGCCTTTTTGTTCTATTTAGGACTTCAGTTGACTGGATGAGACTCACACACACTAGGGAGGGCAATCTGCTTTCTTAGTCTACTGATTCAAATGTTCATCTCATCCAGAAACACCCTCATAGGAACACCCAGCATAATGTTTGACCAAATGTCTGGGCACCTTGTGGCCCAGTCAAGTTCACACATAAAATTAACTATCACATCCAATGGTTTTTGGACTGAATATGTTTTAAGCAAATCCAAGACATGTTATTTCACATGTAAATATTTCACTACTTATTGCTGTAAAATAAGAATTTTGAAAAAAAAAATATTTTTAGATCAGTTTTAGATTTAAAGAAAAATTGCAAAGATAGTACATAGAGTCCCTATATACCCCACATCCAGTTTCTCCTATTGTTATTTTACACTAGTATGATACATTTGTTGCAATTAATGTACCAATATTGATACATTGTTATTAAAGTCCCTAATTAATTCAGATTTTTTTAGTTTTCACCTAATGTCTTTTTTTTTTGTTCCAGGATCCAATCCAGGATGCCACATTACATTTAGAAGTTATGACTCCTTAGGGTCCTCTTGGCTGGGATAGTTTCTCAGACTTTTCTTGTTTCTGATTACCTTGACAGTTTGAGGAGTACTGGTCAGATAATGTGTTGAATGGCCCTATATTGAAATTCTTTGATCTTTTTCTCATCATTGGTCTGGGGTTATGGGTTTTGGGGTGGAAAACCACAGAAGTAAAGTGTCATTCTTATTACATCATAAGAAGTGTACATACTAGCAACAGAATTTGTCGCTGTTGATATTGACCTTGGTCACCTGGCTGATGTACTGTTTGTCAGTTTTCTCCACTGTAAAGTTACTCTTTTTACCTCCTTTTCATGCTGTAATCTTTGGAAGAAAGTCACTATGTAGAAATTATGCTTAAGGAGTGGGGAGTTATGCTCCCCTCATTGATTGCAGAATATTAATATAAATTATTTGGAATTCTTCTTCATGGGAAATTTGTTCCTTCATCCCCATTTATTTATTTGTTTATTTATCTATTTATTCAACCTATTTACATCAATATGGACTCATGGGTACTTGTTTTGTTTTATACTTTAGGTTTTAACCTAATACCTCTTTATTTTGTTGCTCAAATTTATTCATCTTTTTGTCATTTGTCACTTGGAACTTGGCCATCTGGAGTTCTTTTAGTTTTCTCCTGTGTCCCTTTGACTTACCCCCATCAATGTAGGTTTTTAATTTTTACATTCATTTAAAATATTTTTGAGCACTTCCTTACTTTCTGGCACTATAAGATGCTGGATGTATATTTTATGCCCCAGTCTCAGCATCAGTCATTTCTCAAAGAAGCAGTGGCTCCTTTTATTGGAAAATAGTATTAGAAACCAAGATTTGGGCACTAGATGTGTTCATTGGTACTGAGGTGTCTTATTTCTAGGCATTCTCAGCTGACAGAGTAATGAAATATATGTGTGTATGTAAACCCATGCATATACACAAATCTATAAATGTTTCTATGTGTAACAATCTGAGTTTTCATTAAGTTAAATATGAGACCAATTCTAACCCACTGCAAAATGAATCATTCTAGCATCCTCCCCTTGCTCATCTGCAAATTACCACTCCAAGTATGAGAAATCTGGTTCGTATCATTCGCTGTCCATTTACTTGTGTAATTCTAGTATACACGTATAGCACTATCAGAATTATTAATCTGAATTTCTGTTAGACACCACTATCAGCTAGAGCATATTGTGTATGTGCTGTTCCTTTTACCTTTAATTTTACAGATTTGACTCTTTTCTAAAGCTACTGAGGACAGCACCTCTCTCCCCTCACTCACCAACTCCAGTGAGGTTGTTTCATACATTTGTAATATGTAGTTAGATTGCTTTGTCACATTCTGCATTCCATTCTGTGATTTCCCCTAACCTCCTAAATGATTTTTTTAAGTTAATATACATTAGGACTCACTCTTTGTGCTGTAAAGTTCTATGGATTTTGGCAAATGCAGAGTGCTATACAGTCATGATTATAGTATCATACAGAATATTTCCACTGTCCTAAAAGACACCTATGCTTTGCATAGTCAGCCCCTCTTTTCTACCTGCAAACCATTGACAACCACTGATCTTTTTCCTTTTGCCTTTGCCAAACTGTCATATGGTTAGAATCATACAGAACATAGCTTCATCAGACTGGCTTCTTTCACTTGGCAATATGCATTTAAGGTTCACATATTTTTTTTTGTGGGGTGATAGATGATTTCTTTTTATCACTGAATAATGTGCCATTTTATGCATGTACCATAGTGTGTTTATTTATTCACCCATTGAAGGACATCTTGATTGACTCCAGTTTTTTTGAGATGATGAATATAGCTATTATAAATATTTGTGTATAGGATTTTGTGAGGACATGTTTTCAAATCAATTGGGTATATATTCTGGAGCATAATTGCTGGTAAGACTATGTATGTTTTTGTAAGAAATTACCAAACTGTCTTAAAGTGGCTGTACACTTTTGCATTCCCAACAGCACTGAATGAGAGTTCCTGTTACCTCAAATCTTTGCCAGCATTAGGTATTGTAAGTTTTTTGTATCTTAGCCATTCTAATAGATGTGTAGTGGTATCTCATTGCTGTCTTAAAATAGTTTTTATAGGATTAATTAAATCACATAACTTCGTATTAGCTGGTTAGCTGATTTGTTTTAGTTGGCATATCTTATTAGCATTTAATTGTTTTTAAAATAACTGAATTTTTAAAAAATACCATATTTATTTTATTTTGAAGAGCTACACATATATCATCTTATGTTTAAGAAAATGTAAGCACTAACAATAACTATAGTAGGGAAAAGAATGTGATTCCTCTATATAAACAAATTTACATCATTTGCCTCCTGTAAAATGCACAATTAATGCAAAGATTGGTTTCTAATTTTATTATATGGTATGTTGATAGTTCAGTTTACTTAATAGAGGCTTGAAATCATTATTACTTTTTCTTTTTTATATTAAAATTTAATTTTTTTTAAAGACCAAACTCAGGAGAGAAGGCAAGATATTTACATATTCACCCCAAAAGAAAAGTCCTGTAGAAGTAAAATTGTACAATAATCAGAGAACAGAAGAATGTAGGAGAAGAGAGAGTGTGTACACATTATTTGATTATTAAATGCTGATTGATGAATTGACTCATTGTTCAATTCCACAAACATGTTTTGAGCCGTTTCTACATAGCAGACAGCAACTGAGGTGCTGGGGACACAGGAGTGAATAAAATCAAAGATCCAAGCTCTTAAGGAGCTTCTATGCTAGTATATGGAATTAGATGATGAATGAATGAGTAAATACTATGACATTCCTTTACAGTCATGTCACAAACTCTTGTGGTCTTAAATTATTTGAATGAGATATTTGAAATTTTATTTCAGCATATGTTACTTGTGCTTTGACTGCTTATTTTATGCCACTTTTTGGAGTGATTTCACCCAGGAAATCCCCATGCTTGGTCCTATGTGTGTCTTCTGTCTGCCTGGTAATGAACAAAGAGCTTATTACATCCATGCACCAGGGGAATGGGGAACATGTTTCTGGGATGAGTGAATGATTTTTCACTTCTGTCAGAGAGATCAAATTATTAGCAGGGCTGCTAATCTGCCTATCTGCAAAAATAGCCAGAAATATGCACAAATGTAAACATAAAAAGGGACTCTCATAATTTGCATAGCTCTCGTGTTTGTCCATAAGTCACCCTAAATGCCTGTAAGCTGTCAGGCTGCACGTGAATGTGCTGCAGCTTGGGGAATTGCCATTTTATCTTCCAATGGGACACTTTATTATCACTATTAATTGGTTAGACATTTTCAACACTCTCTGAGTAAACCAGTCACACCATCTATTTCTACCATGGGTTTCTGTTAATGGTTAAAGTGTGCCAAACATCCAGACTAAATGAAAATATACCCTCCAGGAACCACGCGAGGCATCTCTCATAACAAGCTGCAGCACCTCTCGGAAGCACGGCTGCTATGTCGTGGGGAATCCAGGGAATCTTTAGTTAACTCGCCGTGCTTTGGAGCCTCTAGCAAGAATGGAAAGTGAGTGGTGGGAGAGGAATCCTGTGTGGGGTGATTTTCATACTTACATCTGTCATTTTATGGGGAAAAAAAGTGGCGTTCAAGGAACAGATTGGGTATGCCTGGGGTCGCTGGGATTTATGGGAGCGATCCTGACAATGTGAGTTTCTGCCAGCTCTCTAAGGCTGCCCCAGCATTGAACATCTGTGGTCTTGTGCAGCAGAGGAGGGTGCTGGTCCCCAGTAGGTTGCACCTTACCCATCTGACATTCTCTATCAAATCTAAATAGAAAGATAAGTGATTCCCGGTTGCGTCTCCGTTTCAAAGAAAGCTTTAAAGGCTGAGAAGGGCAGTGGAGGGGCAGGGGGGTGGGGGAGGGAAAGAACTTGGCTAAATGGACAGTGTTGAGATGATTCAAAGGGCTCGTGCTGACAGAGCAGGGGTGGTAGCTTGATCTTCTGTGGGGGCCATGTAGGCGGCCTCCTACTGGTTGGTATTTTGGGTGCTGGAAAGCCTGCCTGCCCTGAAATCTCTCTCCCTGCCTTCTTGCCAGATTCTGTAATTCTCACCAGAAGAGCCGTCCTCCAGTTAAAGCATTGTGTCTCTAGGAGGCCCAGGTTGCAATGCAGCCACCGATAGGCAATGCCACACATTTAACCCATAATTGCCCATGAGCCTGGAGTCTGGCCGCAGAGAATAGTCACCAGCTGTTAGTAACCCAACACTGCTTTGCTAAGAGAAACTTTTTGACAGCCTCTTCACATAAGTGGGGGAAATGGGCGCCACAAAGCTCTGGATCAGGAGCGTAATGACTACCATGGGAAAGGCCAAATTGCTGCAATGATGGCATCTCCACTTCCTCCTTCTGGGGCATAGGTAGATTAGATTTTGGATTCTAAGAGGAATGTGAAAATGCAAATGGGATCAGAGCAGTGCACCAAAGTTCATGGATGATGAACCCGATGTGGAATCAGGGAACATTGTGGTCACACCCTTAACCAAATCTTAGTTCTAAGAGGGGAAGACAACTGTCTGCCTGGCTTGATTGAATGTCCCCTCAAATATTCTGTCACTGGTCAGTAAAGATGCCTAAGGGTTTCATTGTGATTACCCCTTTGGGCATAGGAGGCACTTGTTAAAAGGTAAACGTTATCATGGGGGAAAACGTTTTTCAGAATTGAGAGCATTCGTGAGAATTAGTGCATCTCATATGATAGCTTGAGGCAAAGCTTGGAAGCTTGGTATGCTGCAGCTGTGTGTGAGAAAAACATTCTTCCCAGTGCGGGAACTACTGTTGGTACCCAATAGCCTGTTCTGGGGGTGAGCCAACTTCCAGCTAAGTGTGGTTAGAGGGTCACACGCTCTTTTCACAAAATGAAATTCTTGGGATAGCACTCAGTGCTGCCTTTCTCATCTTCCAGCTTTGCTTCTCTTCTTGGTCGTGGTTTCTCCCCCTGCATTCCCTGCAGGGTGTAAAAGGCGAACCCGTGTATGTCCCTCTGCTTCGCCAGTTTCCACTGGGACTCGTCAGTGTCTGGCTGGATGCAGCAGATGCAGACAGCCTTCCCTCCCTCAGAACATGCTTCTCTGAGATGGTCATATACACTGCATCCAACAGTGTGGCGGTTTAAGAGCGAAGTTCCCGAAGCTGTTCTGCTAGTGCGTCTGCCCTGAAGGCAGCACTGTGGGTCACCAATAGAGCAAAGGTAGGCAGCAGATTTCCCCAGTGGCTAAATAGGAGCCTTCAAAAGAGAAAAGAATCAGGAGAGTAGGGAATGGCAGGAAGAGCAGATGAGAGAGCAAGCAGAACTAGATGTGAAAAGAAGTCAGACTCTGGTTCAACGCTTGGCACCTGTGCCACCTTGAAGAAGTCTTTAAGCCTTAATATTCTTTTAGAAATGATAGGGTTAGCAATAACACCTGTTTCACAAGGTGTAATTAAAAGCAAATAAAATGTTTTACATGAAGTGATCAGCACTGTGATTATGGTTCATAATGGGCATGTAAAAATGTTAGTTTTCATTATGACTGTTGAGAGCATTTTTGATAGAGTGGTGGGTAGAATATGAATAGGAAGCTAGGATGTGAAGTTTGGGTAGGGAAATAGTGTTATGGTGTTAACTATGGTTCAGGTGAGGTTGAAGTGAGAAATTTTTAGGATGAAGGAAACTTGAGCATGGGTGTATATTCAGAGAAAATAGCCAGCAGAGAAGTTAGAGACATGATATTCAAACAATAAAAGGAGCAATTTTTCAATCAAGTTGCTGAAGGTCTCAACAGGAGGTGGATGTGAGCTTAGTAGTAAGGATCATTATGGGAAGAGAGCTGGGACACCTTTTACTTTCAAAGAAAGGGAAGATATATAAGGATGGATAAATACGAGTTTGAAAGTGGTGAAAACAGAGAGCACAAAAGGATAAAACTGAGGGAGTTGAGAGAGAAAGGAAAGAAATTTATTTTAAGGAATTGGTTCACGCAGTTGTAGAGGCTGGGAAGCCCAAAGTCTGCAGGGTAGGCCAGTAGGCTGCAGGTTCACAGGAGAGGTAACATTGCAGCTCCAGTCTGAAGGCAGTCTGCTGGCAGGATTTCCCTGTTCTGTGGGAGGTCATTTTTTTTCTGTTAAAGTTTCAACTGACTGGATGAAGCCCACCCACATTAGGGAAGGTAATTCACTTTACTTCAAGTCTATTGATTTAAACATTAATCTCATCTAAAAAGAAAACCTTCACAGAAATATCTAGAATAATGCTTGACCAAATATTTGGGTACCTTGGCCTAGCTATGCTGACACATAAAACTCACCATCACACCTGGTAATACCTTTCTCTAGACCCTTATCACCGGCACTTGGTTTCAAAGAAGAAAGAAAGTAGGGCTTTCCAGTGTGGGGACGGCCTGAATTTTTGCCATGACATAGGGTGGCCATTGTAAAACTTTATTTTTCCTTTAAAACTTATACCACCTGGCTCTTAGACCATTTCTATTGACCACACACAGCTCTTTGGCCCCTTATTTTTTTTTTTTTTATAAAAACCCTACACGTGGCCTTACTGTCTTCACAGTTTTGCTTGTATTGATTTCTATCAGACTAATTCTGAACATGACCCCTGACACTGGGCCCTGCAGGCTCTTGGCCAGAAATAAGAGAAGTGCTGGTCTCTACTGTGCTGGACCTGGTCTGATTAAAGACAGGGGCAAGGAGGCGAAAAGCTTTGTATCTTGTTATCAGTCCATTGAGTCATTTAGTCTCCGCCTGACTGTGTAAATGTGACAGTATTACTAACAACTTGAGCTGAATTTGATTTATTGGTGAAATTAAATTCTATACTTCCACAATGATGTCAGTATTTCCTGGGTCTTAAACAAAACAAAACATAACAAAACAAGGCAGAGCAGCAACTGCAAGCTTAACTGGTTAATCCATAAGTTGTCCAGGACCAGTTGTTCCCTACATGTCAGGAGAGCAGTGCCTATTCTTCTTTGGTAAACATAAAGAGAACCCTCTTCTTAAAATTTCCAGTCTAGCCAAGCCATTAAAATAAAATAAAATACAAAATACTCTCTCCAAGTACTTTTGGGAAATCCTGTGATTTGCATTTCTGTTAGTGACAGAATGATTACCAAAGCAAGTTTTCTTCTTTACAGAATGTAACAAGATTTTTAAATAGGGAGATAAATATTTGAGGCACAATTGATTAATGCTGATATTTAAACTGGCAAATTTGACTGGTTTGTTTAATAATATGAAGATGACAGTATGTTAGCAATGTGAAAATCAATAAATTAAGGTTAGCATTTCTATGCTCTGTAAAATCATTCCTGTCTTTCTCAGTCTGAAGAGAGTACAGCTTCTTCTTTACTTCAGGAAAAGTCAGCTGTGAGAAAGCCATTGTGCAGTTAAGTAAAATGAAATTTATATAATCTCGACATTCATCTAGAAAATACTGAAAAGGCCTTGTGGACCTCAGACAGTCCATTTCAGTGGGTGACACAACCTGCCCCTCTGTTGAGTGCAGCTAATGCAGAAAGACGGGATTGTGAAATCTGAGCTTCCAGAGTCTCCAGAAAACTTAGGTTTTACTCATAGAAATAGAACAGGATTTAAAACAAGTAAACTTGCATATAAATCTATTACTTCTTTGTGTACGTGTAGAGTGTGACTCTGATAGTCAACCTCATGGTTGTTTTGTTTTTCTTAATTGAAACTGAGTAGCCTGTTTGGATCCAGGGCCTGTCAGGAGTTCTGGGAGGTTGGGGTAAACTGATTTCAACCTAGTATAAGGCAAGTGTTAAAGAGATGTAATTTCAAAAAAAGAATTTTGTATATATTTGGAAAATATCTTGGTGGACTATGGGCACAAAATAAGGATGAACAATTCCCATTAGAGTTGTGTACGCATGGCCTTGCTTTTGGTTGAACAGCTGAATATCAACCAGGGGGTCCTTCACTACCAGTTACGCAGGTCCTCAGAGAGGTTTCTGAGACACAGGAAGACATTTCAGTCTGTAAGTGATTGTACCATGATGCCGTCATGAATCCCAGCCATTCTAAACGTGTTCTTTAATCCCACAAAATTGATTATGACAAGGTGATTTAAATCATCAGTGCTCCATGATAGGAAGGAAATACATTCTTGAGAAATATGGTGAGAATAGAGGAAATATGAGAGTGAAGAAAAGTGAGGCAAAAGTTGAATCCAGAATAAATGGAACAGAATATTGTATTGGGTTCTGATGTGCTTTTGTTTGAGGAAATCTGTGTCCCAACTGGGTGCTCTGACCCAGATTTTCTCACCGTCTTTCACGGAATCTTTGCTATGGAAGAACAACCATTCTTTCAGCCCCAAGTCAATTTTTAATTTTTTTGTCGTATACATGATTGTACCTGGAAATAAAGCTATTTCTAAGGGTTGAATTGGATAGCCTTTGTTTATGCTATATAGAGCTTTTTCTAAGCTTCATTTAAAAAAATCTCCAGTAGGAGATGTATTGAACTAGAATTTAAAACTAGAAGTTTAACATTTCAGGAGGGGAATAAGGAGAACATAGTATAGAGTACAAAACCAGGGACAGTGAGGACACACAATCTACGTGGACCTCAGGGTAAGGTTTTTTTTTTTTTTTTTTTCCAATTGAAATTAGAAAAGCAAAAGATTTTCTAAAATCCCCTGTATACTTAAGGTCTGTGTCATGTGGCCACCTCCTGGCTGGGGCAGATGAGGCAAGGGAGTAAGTATTAAATTTGGCTGATTGCCTCCATAGCAGAATCAGGGCTTCGTTAGCAAAAAAGGCAGGAAAGCACATGGTAGTTGCCAGCGTCCTACCATGCCAATTGTAACAAAAGAGCGGTAGTTGGCCAACTAAGTAACCTTCGTTAATAGATTCCAACCCATATTTAATAACGATTGTTGGTTCTCTCAGGGTTATATAAGAACCAATGGCATATAATTAGACTCTAGAGTTCCTAATATTTCTCTATTATTTTGAAATACCTAATATGACTTTGAGAGAAATAATGTTACGAAAAAAATCTCTTATGTGAGGGTAAGAGAGAAAACAAAAGAAAATATTACTGGAAAAATGATGGAAGTGGTATTTTATACCTTGGATTTTATTTCTTTTAGCTTTTCGATTGTGTGGCTGCAGGGCTCACAGTCTAAGACGTCACTTTTCAAAGTGTGTTCCTTGGAACACTAAATTCTAAGAGATTCTGTGGACATAAAAGTTGGTAAACTAAGTTAATAGATTAAATAAAGCTAATCAGGTTTCTTTACTTTGGGACCTTTGAGAATCTTTAAAATATGACATGCTTTGAGAACCTCCAAAGCTAGAGTTATTCCATATATCTTTTACTTAAATAACTGTCTATTTTACCATTTATTTAATACCTTAGGGGGGAGGGAGAAATAATATCTTAAATATTGAGACTTGATAATGGCATGTTTATCCACACGATTACATTGTTCTTATCTTTTCTCTTTTATGGCAGTTTATTTGTATTAGTTCATTTGTGTTTCTTATAACAGAATTCACAGAACTGGGTGATTTATAAAGAAAATGAAATTTATTGCTCACAGTTTCTGAGGCTGGGAAGTCCAAAGTCCATCTGGTGGTGGCGACAGTGACCCAGGGGTCTCACACTGCAAGATGGTGGAAGCAGAGAGAGCAGAGAGATAGAGAAAGACAGACTCTCCTCTCCTTTTAAAGCCCTCAGAAGGCTGGCCCATGGCTCACTCGGGAGAGTGCGGTGCTGATAACACCAAGACCCCGGGTTCGGATCCTATATAGGGATGGCCGGTTTGCTCACTGTCTGAGCGTGGTGCTGACAACACCAAGCCAAGGGTTGAGATCCCCTTACCGGTCATCCTTTTAAAAATAAAAATAAAAAAAAATAAAGCCCTCAGAACCACACCCCTACCACTACTTTTAATCCATTCACTACTGCACGGTCCTACGATCCAATCACCTCTTTAAGGCTCCGCTATTCAATTTCCATAATAGGATTTCCCACATTCTTAACAGTCACAGTAGTGATTAAGCTACTAATATATGAAACTTGGGGATACAATTCATGCTTCAGTGAGTTTTGGGGGGTCATAATTTAATCCACTACAATATTATTTTGATATATTACTTGACGTTTAGTTTTCCTTTATGGAAATGTTTTTCATTATTTTTAAACCCTGAAGTCCTTCCACTACTAAAAGTAGACCAAGAGTAAGCCTTACTAGTCCCAGGGAAGGAAGTATAACCCCAAATTCCTGAGGCCAAAGGCCCTAACTCTTGTCTTTTGAATGACTTTAAAAGACTTTTAGACTTTTCTAAATTTATACCAGTTCATAAAATAAATAAACAAACAAATAAATTGATACCGGAGACAACATGCTTGAAAGACACAACTTTCAAGTGGAAAAGTCAGTTGGGCCCTGAATAAAGTAATTTTGGAATTTATTTATTTTTGTTTGTTTTTTATTGTAACACAGCTGATTGTACATATCTGTGGGGTACAGAGCTGAATATCAAAACTGGTGTGCAATATGTGATCCTCAAATCAGGATAATTAGTATACTCAACATTATACAATATAATTGCTTTTGTGGCCCTTTACCAATTGCTCCCTTACCCTCCCCCCTCCACCTTCCCACCTCTGGTCACCTCAGTCCTGTTCTCTCCTTTTGAAAGCTCAATGTATTATTGTAATTGTTGTATGTTTCTTTCTCTCTTTTTTATTTATTTGTTTATTTTTTAGCTCCCATGTATAAGTGAGGACATGCAGTATTTTCTCTTTCTGTGTCTGGCCTATTTCACCTAACATAATTTTGTCTAAGTTCATCATGTTGCTGCAAATGGCAGTATTTCATTCCTTTTTATGGCACAGTAATAGTCCATTGTGTAAATATGCTGCATTTTCCTTATCCAGTTGTCTGATTATGGACCTTTAGGGTGGTTCCAACTCTTGGCTATTGTGAACAGAGCTGTGACAAACATGGGAGTTCAGGTATCCCTTCGACATGATGATTTCCATTCCTTTTGGTATTTACCCAACAGTGAAATTGCTAGATGGAATTTATTTAAAAGTATTTCTTGAGTGTGTACTGTGTGCCAGGCACTGTAAATATCAGTAAACAAAAGACCCTACCCTCATGGAGCTTATATTCCAGCACTGAGAGGAAGACCATGAACGTAATGTACAAGTAAACTGTTAGGAGGTGTGGTGGATGAGGTGATGTTCCGCCCAAAACTCCCTTCATAAATGAAGGACTTTCTTCTCCCAGCTGCTGATTGAAGTTGACCTTCAGCTGTCTACCCTCTTTTGGGATTGCCTTGGCTAAAGAAAACTGCCTCACCCAAGGTTCTATCTCCTTTCAGGGTCAGCCCACTTCCAGGTGTAAGAAGGCTGAACCCTCTGACCCTAATTCAGAATGTGCCAGCTCCAGAAGTTGCTGGGACATCCACAGAGACTTCATTGGGACTGCATTATGGTTTGGCTTCTCTCACTCTCAGAAGCCTGTTCCCCGGTGCTTACTTTCACAGATGTGGATCTCAAGTGCTCCCTAATGAACATCCTGCTCGATAATTTCCACCCCCAAATCTGCCGCCTGAGGAACCTGAGATAGCAACGGGTAAAAATCAGGATAAAAAGCAAAAGGGGATGGGCAGGTGGTGGCATTACTCAGGATGTTCAGAGTGGGCAGTGTGGAGAGGGTGCGAGTTAAGCAAACATGGAAAGCTGTAGGTTTGGGGAGCAGAACATTCAGGAAGAGAGAACAGTTTGAGCGAAGGCCATGAGGCAGGTGCATGGCTGCCATGTTCATGGAGAGCTAGGAAGGCAAGTGTGGCTGGAGCTGAGTTGAGGAGGTCAGAGTTAACGGGCAGTCAGACCATGTGGCGCTGTGGCTTTTATTAAGTGAAATAAAGAACAATTGCTAGTTTTGAGCAGAATTTCAGAATCTGACTTATGTGTTAGACATCACTCCAGCTTCTGTGTGGGACAGAGACTGGGAAAGAACTAGGGTAGAACTGGGAACCCAGACAGGAGATTCTTGCAGTATCCAGGTGAGAGGTGAGTGGCTTGGACGAGAGTGGCAGTGGAAGAGGTGGTATGAAACAGCTGGGTTTTGGATACAGTGTGAAGGTCTCAGAGCCAGATGTGGATGTGAGGACTAGACTAGAATTTTAAATAATTTGGCTTGAAAGATCAAATGCCAAATACTGGAAAAAGCCACAGAGTTTATCTTTAAATAATACACTATCAGGAGAATATATCGTGAACTAACAGCTAGTTATGACTCAAAAGGAGATTAAAAGTTTGACCAAGTAGTGGCAAGGGAGAGATTTGGATACAATGTAACTAATTTGCAGTATGTCTGAGAAATTGACAACATCCTGACCCCTTCTCAGGCTGAAACCCTGGGGGCTGACTGGACAATGAATACTCAGAGTAGATTCAGAGAAATCCTTACACAGATGGGACTACCGCCAGGCTTCCCAAGGTGTGGCCTGGCAGAAGAAAGACTCTGGAGAAGCTCCTCTTCCAACACAGCCCCTGAAGAGTGGATTAACAGGGAGGGAGGCCGACTTCTAGGTGGATGGGCCTGAAAGGAGCCTCAGTGTCCTCTGTTTTCAGGAAGGTGTATGGGAGCTAAAAAGTGTCATGACCAGGGCTGCTACAGAAGAGATCTGTATGAATGAGAAGGACCCAGAGCACGAGACCCTTGTGAGTAGAGGCCATGGTGGAATCCGGAATTGGTCTAGGAACTGTACATGATGACAGGGGACATATAAGCTGAGGCAAGCTGTCCCTCAGCAGAGGTCAGTACAGGTGGAGGAGTGTGGACCAGCAGCCCCTATCCAGGTGTCAAGATGACACACACAATGTGGCATTTCATGTTGAAAGAGACTTCCTTTTCACTGGCCAGTTAAGTTTTCTATCATCAGTGTCAATGAGACCTCAAGAGCTAAGTTAATTCCAGTTACGAAAAAAAAAAAAAAAAAAGGAAATGGCATTTTGACACACTCAATTTTTTTTTTCCTTTTTGTCTTTTTTCATGACCGGCAACGAATCGCAACCCTCAGTGTTGCGCCTGTACCGGACCGGGACCGGCAACGGGATCGCAACCCTCGGTGTTGCTCCCGCACCGCGCTCAGCCAGTGAGCGGCCGATCTGTATGTGAGATCCGAACCCTCGGCGGGAGCGCCGCTGTGCTCCCAAGCGGCACACTGTAGCAGTGCGCCACCAGGCTGGCCCCTCTCAATTATTTTTTTTAATTTAAGATAATACCACAGGAGAAAACTTTTCTGTTCCATTATATCATATAGATTGAAATTAAACAAACAAAAAAATGAAGCATCCTAGCATGGGCTAACACAATAAAATTTTTTCTTTGTTAAGAAGAAAAGACATCCCAACAGAATCACTTATTTTTAGAACTGTATAAAGTTTCAACTGAGGTAGGACCACAAGATTATTTAACCATTCCCGGCTCAGGAAACTGTGCCAGGGAATATTAGTTGCCAAGATGGTGACCTGTTTTTTTTCCCCCCTGAAATATACGGTCATGATCAATGGAATTTCTGCCCTGGATTCACCCTGTTTCAGTGCACGAGTTGATATTATATGTGCCTGGTCTGGCCCAGTACAAGATATCTAGCTGAATGCATAATAGGTTCGAAATAAATATTTCTTCAAGTATATTTGCAGATCTTTTACTTTTATATTACTTATCATTTCACTTCCACTTCAATATGCTCACCACTCTATTTCTCCCAGTCCCTTTTATTTACTTCATTGTCCATGTTAAGTTTTAGAATTTGTTCTTTTTGACATATCTTTTTTCAGTTCAAACATGCGGAAAAATTGAGATTACAAAATGTTCACTTGGCCATGATCATATATTGTATTCTTTCATTTTGGGGTAACAGGAAACACTTCTGACCACATCCAGTTTCAGTGTCACAGCTTTAAGTGAGCATCCTGCCAAAAGCACTGTTCTCACTACAAAGTTGCACTGTGGCCTCAGCACCTGCTCCTCCCGCTGAACACAGGAAGCACTTAATGCATGCTCAGCCATGTAAGCCAGACTGTCTGGCCAAGAAAGTCAGTTGATTAGGCCTTGGTGGCTTTTCTCAATTACCAAAAGTAATTTCTAAATAGTTTGTTGTGGTGGTAGTTGTTCTCGGATGACTTGAACCCAGACTCTTTGCAAGCATTGTAACTTTTCTTCTGCAATAGTTTTAAGAGGTCAGATAAATAGGTCCACATGAAACTCATGCACGTACTTTTGTAGTCAAATTACTTTTTCTCCGTAAATTCATTTTTGCTGATTTTATTCCATTTATTAGAACATATGTTTTCTGAAAGCTATGCCATATCCTTTTGCAATTCCACATATAAATCATTTGTAATGCTCAACAAATCTCCAATAAATCTTCCATCATGGCAGTTGCTGAGTGGGTGCATACTTAGCATTGAGAAAGAAACTGGAGTTTCTTTGAACATATTGTTTCTTTATCTAAGTAATTTTTAAAACTCACCATACAGTATTCATATTAGAGTTTTCCTCTTCAAGAATCTTTTCTGCTCTTTCTACTCTGCCATTCTGCCAATGTGAGACCTCTGCATCACTGTCATGAGATGTGTTCCTTGGACTTTGGACTTCCCAACCTCGGAAACTATAAGCGATAAATATCGTTTCTTTATTTAAAGAAAGATGGATCTTCTACACTCTGTCAACTTTGATTAAGGACCTTTATATATGATGCCACGACTCCCTGGACACACCAAATTTTGGTGACTGTAGAATTCATAGCTGGTACACATTTATTCATTTCCCCAAATCACCAAGTTCAAGCCTAGATATTTTGCATTTTCAATATCCAAAATAATTTGTGAATTATTTTGGTGGTAGCAGTAATATGTATCATCCTGATAACATGCTACTTTTCATAATCTTCACTGGTTATCCTAATCTCTTTAAAATCTTTAGGGTTGATGTTATAAATTTGAAGCATGTCAAAGAAAGCTGAAGTTTTTGTCTTCATTTTCTGATTAGTAAAATCTAGTTACTTTCCCCCTTAATTGACCTATCTGTCTCTGAACTTAAACTCCTTCATTTGAAAGGCAGCCTAAACTCTTTTCTTAAAAATCAAGGTATAATTTACATCTAATGAAGTACACAAATTAAAGTGAACATTAAAAATTACAATTGGATGGGCCAAGCCCATGGTGCACTCGGGAGAGTGTGGCGCTGGGAGAGCAGCAGCGCTCCCGCCGCGGGTTCGGATCCTATATAGGGATGACCGGTGCACTCACAGCACTCACTGGCTGAGTGTGGTGTGGCCAGTCTCAAAAAGGACAAAAAAAAAAAAAAAAAGAAAAAAAATTACAATTGGATGAGTTTTGACAATGTGTACACCCATGAAACCATCATTGCAATCAGGATACAGAACATTTCCATCCCCTTCAAAAGTTCCCTCATTCTTCTTTTCAGTCTGTCTCATCCTCGGCCACCCAGGTCAGGCAACCATTGGTCAGATTTCTATCACTATATGTTGTTATATAATATTTTATATAAAACATTTGCATTTTTTAGAACTTCATGTAAATAGAATCATAAGTATGTACTTTTCAGGCTCCAGCTTTATTTGCTTGGCATAACTCCTTGTTGTTTGTTTGTTGTTTGTGTCAGTAGCTTGTTCTTTTTTATTGCTAGTTGGTGATTACATTGTATGGATATACCACATATGAAGTGTCTTCAAAAAGTTCGTGGAAAAATTCATATTATCTTTTAATTCTATTTTTCCACAAATTCTTGGAAGTATCCTTGTATTGTTATTTATTCACTTGTAGCTGGACATTTTCTCCCCAATGCAGCAGGCTGAATTGTGTTCTCAAAAAAGAGTGGGTTCAAGTCTTAACATCTAGGACATGAGTGAGTTCAAGTCTTAACATCTAGGA
Organism: Galeopterus variegatus; assembly: GCF_000696425.1. Classification (NCBI taxonomy): domain Eukaryota; kingdom Metazoa; phylum Chordata; class Mammalia; order Dermoptera; family Cynocephalidae; genus Galeopterus; species Galeopterus variegatus. The sequence goes on along the minus strand of NW_007726453.1, from coordinate 689,177 downwards.
CATGAGCTTATTTGGAAAGATAGTCTTTGCAGACGTAATTAATTAATATGTGGTCATGCTGGATTAGGATGGGTCCTAAATCCAATCACTGGTGTCCTGATAAGAGGAGAACAGACACAGAGACACATAGGGAGTTTGCTTGATGACAGAGGCAGAGATTGGAGTGATGCCTCTTCAAGCCAAGGAATGCCAAAGATTGCCCAGCAACCACCAGAAGCTAGAAGAGAGGCACAGAATAGATTGCCCCTAAAGCCTCCAGAAGGAACCAACCTGCCAACATCTGGGCTTCAGCCTTCTGCCTTGTGAACTGTGAGAGAGAAAAAAATTCTGTTGTTTTAAGCCACCCTGTTGGTGGGAATTTGTTGTGGCAGCCCTGGAAAACTAATATGCTAAGTTTTGACTATGCGAGCAAAGCCATTCTGAACATTCACATACATGTTTGTGTGGACATATGTTCTCATTTCTTGTGGATAAGTATCTAGGAGTGGAATGGCTGGGACATATATTTCCCTTTTTAAGAAACTGCCAAACAGTTTTCTAAAGTGGTTGTACCATGTTATATTCCCACCAGCAGGATATGAAAGCTCTATTTGCCTCATTTCTTTGCTAAAATGCAGTATTGCCAGTATTAAAAATTTTGTGCATTCTAATATGTATTTAGTGGTATACTTTTGTGGTTTTAATTTGTATTTACCTAATGCCTATTAGCTTTTAATATATCTTTTTTTTGTCTGTTCAAATCTTTTGGAAGTTTTGCCTTATTATTCCGGATAAAAGTTCCTTATCAATACAGGTATGTATATTGCAATTATGTTCTCTCGTCCTATGGCTTACCTTTTTAGTTTTTAATGGTATCTTTTGAAGAGAAAAAGTTTTAAATCTTGATTAAGTCTAGCTTATCAATTTTTCTTTTGTGTTTTCTGCTTTTTGGGACATTCCAAAGGATGGAAGTTCACTCATGCCTCCAGTGACTAATATTTGCTGCACTTTCTGTAAATCTATTTTTGGCAACCATACTTCTATGCTTTGGCATGCATGGTAAATTTTTATTTCAATGTTGTAACTCATTGCAATATTTCAAAGAAATTTCAAGCATAAAGGTCCAGATTTGAGTTAAATTCATATAACTCAAACAAAGTGACAATTGAATGAACTGACTCATTTAACGAATCCATCACTAAGATCACACGGGTCGTGCATCCTCCGCTGGAGGGCGGTGCACTGGGAATGCTGGCATTCATTCACTCATCCACACCCATTCACTGCTGGTGTGTATTGGCATTGTAGCCCCAACCTTGGCTCAAAGAAAGAGATGAAAATAAAGGCAAGGAATGTGGGTCAGGAGTGGCGGTGGGTAGTGACGGATTTTTTGCCCAACCCACAGCCCTGGTGAGAACCAGCTGCAATTTTAATATAACTTTGTCTGCCTTGGTCAGGATGAAGCACTTTCCACTTGTATCTTCTTTTGGCTGCAACAGTTGCTATTTTAGAGTGGTAAAAACTGGGGGTAAGAAAAATATTTTTAAAAAATTGTATTATGTGGTGGTGAGGGGGTGGAGGACAAGATGAGTTCCAAACTATGGGAGAGGAGGAAATATAACGTTAAAGCCTAAAGATGTTTCTTAAATTGAGTGTCCATTTGACTCAGACTGATTTAAACTTAGATTCTAATTAAAACATCCTAATTCTGTAATGTGGCAAATGTACCGGAATGATCAAAATCTAAAGTGACCCTAAAGCTTAATTAAAGACATAGAATATAACCGTATTCATCCATTATAGGTTACTTAAGTTTATATCACAAGCAAAAAAAATTCACTAATTGTTTTACAGTTTTGTTTCAATATCATGCAGCTCTCTGGCACTCTCTGGTACTCCTCAAAGCTGTGTTGAAAGACTGAGTAGCAAAATGGGAAGGTGTTAAAGAGTTTACATTTTGCAGCCATAAAAGTCAGCAAACGTGGTGGATCTGGGAGTTTTAAGGAAATTGCTGCCTTGTGGAATTCCAGAAGGATTTAGTCAATTTGATTTTGTGTTTGACTCCCAGTAATGGGAGACGTTCCGAATCCACTGCTTTCTGTGGATCAAATGTATTGTTTTTTGGCCACCCAGCTGGGACTTTGCTAGAGTGAGAAATTGTCTTCTGAAGAGTTTTGAGTGCCTAAAGGAGGGATGAATAGTCCTGCTGGAGCTGCAGCTATAAACTGTAGAGAAATGTCAGAGGAGAGCAAAGACACCTGCTCTATGTTCTCTGTAAGAATGTCATGCTCCAAGTAAAAGGATGCCTCATGTGACATAGCATTGAAAAGGTTCTAAATAACTGATATAGGATTCAGATTGGGAACAAGGAATATCTTATGTCTCAGCAGTACTATAACTCAAAGTCTACAAATGCAGCAGCAACAACCAAGGAAGTGTTTGCAGAAACTTGAGTGCTGATCTTTCATGGTACTCACGCTCTTTGCAAATTTCCATTCATTCATTCAACAAATATTCATTGAGAACACACTATGTAAGCAGGCACTGTGGCAGGCACCAGGGGTACAGCTTTGAAGCAAACAAAATGCCTCCCCTCAAGGAACTAGCATTCTAGGTAGTGGAGACAGACCATAAACAAAACAAAAAATTAAATATTCTATGCCAAATAGTAATAATTACTATGGAGAGAAAAATGTAGGGTAAGATGAATAGAGAGGCAGTCTTGGGGTGATACTTTTTAGAATGCAAACAGCTACTTTTCCTCTTCATTAAATGTATGCAGCTCTCAATGTGTTAAGGCAAACCAAGATGTCCAAGAGACACACAGTCCTTAGAAACCCTGTTTATATAACAGTATCTATGAATATTTTGTTTTCACATATATTTCCTTGTTTGCTTATCATCCCCCCACCAACTTACATGCACACACACACACACACACACACACAGTGAGCAGCATAGGTATGCTCCTGGATTTATTGATGAGAATACTGAGGCTCAGAGAGGTTAGTGATCTGCCCAATGATATGCAATTGGTTAGAAGCAGACTTTAGACATATATTACGTGGTGCTTATACTACACTTATGTTTTCATCACTCAGCAAATATTTATTTAGTGCCTGTAATGTGCTGGGTCTGAGTATGGCTTTAGTGCCAGTGGCAAATAAACAGACAGTCTCCTAGACTCCTGGAGCTCAAAGTGTAGTGCGGCAGACAGATATTAAGCAAATGATTAAAGGGGAGGTAAATGTCACGAAGGAGAAGTGTTTTATGCTGGGGAACTTAGATAAGGAAATTTAACCTTCTCTGGCCTAAGAAATACAAAAGAATGAGTAACTAAACAATCCAGATATGATTAAGCAAACACACTATAACATTGTTGCATTAAAAATCCTAAAAATAGCATATTTAAAGTTAATTGGCTAATCAAATTGTATTTATGTGTGCACCATTTTAAAAATTGAACTTCCGTTCTCAAATATTTGTGTATGTATGCAATTCTTCATTAAGCCAAGACTGGATAGCTCTAGGGTCAGAACACATTGGAGTTACTTTTATATGTCTTTTGTTGGTATATGTTGAGGAAAAGACCACTCCATCAACTTTTTAGCCATACCCATGATAATTACCATTGTACAAGGTTCTAAAATGGTTGAGGAAAGATCTACTCATAATATTTTATGATTGTACTATTTAATGCAAAAATTTAAGAATCTGAAATTTACCCATTGAGAACAAGCTAGATAGGACCATTGCTCATGGGTGATGCAGAAAGAGGACACTGAATTCTATACCACCTTGAATAGAGGACTATTCTGAGTGAAAGGAGTGTGAGAATTTTCTATAGAAACAAAGGGTTTTGACTTGGAAGACAACATTATGGTGAAATATGAAACGAGGTAATGGTGTTAAAAAAATAAGTAGTGAAGCTGGAGCCAAGAGTACCAAGAGTAGGTCAAACAAGCAATTTGTGACTGAGTTCACCAACAGATAACAAGCGTGTTCCTATTCTGTGGGACCAGGTGTGGTAAGATACAGAAGCTTGTCATTCTCTTAAGACAAAAAAGTTGAACATTTAGACAATTTGATAATCTTGTGCACAAATCCTAAACAGACAACTAGGTGAATTTTCATATAGTGAACAGGGCACTGAGGTCAAGAGGCAGAACTTACCTACAACCCAGAAGCTCCTCTAATTTCTCCTGCAACTCATAGCCCGTCTCCTAATAGCATACTTGTACATTAACTAGTGCTGCCAAGTTTTGAACTTAATGTAAATAGAATCATATGTAATGTACTCTTGGATCTGACTTTCTATATTTAACAATATGCCTCTAACATTTTTCTGTATTGTTACCTGCGAGTCCTTCGTTCTTATTGCTATGTAGTATTCCATTATGTAAATAGGAATCTATCCACCATGAGTTCATCTGTTCTACAGTTGACGGATGTGTGGGTGGTTGATGATCTGTTGAAGTCTTACTTGGAAAGTAAGAGCACACTGACAGCTTGTTTACTTATTTTTATTTTTTATTTTTATTGAAGCACAATTGATTATACATATTTGTAGGATACAGAGCTGAACATTAACACCTGTGTACAATGTGAGATGATCAAACCAGGACAATCAGCACACCTACCGCCACAAAATGCAATCACTTCCTGTGTCCGTCAACCAATTTCTCATCAACCCTCCTCCCAGCCTCCTGCCCCGGTAACCACAGTTCTGTTCTCTCCTTCTAAAAGTCAACTTATTGTGATTGTTGTTTTTTTCTTTCTCTTTCTTTCTTTTCTTTTCCTTCCTTCTATCTTTCCTTTGTTTCATTTACTTATTTTTTAGCTCTGCTTATGAGGGAGGACATGTGGTATTTCTCTTTCAGAGCCTGGCTTGTTTCACTTAACATAGTTTTTCCAAGCTCATCCATGCTGCTGTGAATGGCAGAATTTCATTCTTTTTTTTACGGCTGAACAGTATTCTGTTGTGTATATACACCACATTTTCCTTATCCTATTGCCTGCTAATGGTCATTTAGATTGGTTCCTTATCTTGGCTATTGTAACTAGATTTGTGATAAACATGGGAATGCAGGTAACCTTTGACATGTTGATCTCCATTCCTTTGGGTACATACCTAGTAGTGGGGTTGCTGGATCGTATAGTAGTTCTATCTGTAGTTGTTTGAGAAAACTCCATACTGTATTCCCTAATAGCTGTACTAATTTACAGTCCCATCAACAGTGTAGAAGGGTTTCCTCTTCTCCACATCCTTGCTGGCATTTGCTATTGTATGTCTTTTTGATAATAGCCAGTCTAACTGGGGTGAGGTGATATCTCAATGTGGTTTTGATTTGCATTTTTCTGATGATTAGTGATGTTGAGCATTTTTTCAAATACCTGACCATTTGTATGTCTTCTTTTGAGAAATGTCTATTTTCTCAAAGCCTTTGCCCATTTTTTGGATTATTTGTTTTTTTTATGGTAGAGTTGTTTGGGTTACCTGTATATCCTTGGATATTAATCCCTTGTTGGATATATAGTTTGCAAATATTTTCTCCCATTATGTAGGTTGTCTTTTCACTTTGTTGATAGTTTCCTCTGTTGTGCAGATGCTTTTTAGTTTAATATAATCCCATTTATTGCTCGTGCTTTTGAGGTCTTATTCATAAAGTCTTTACCCAGTCCTACATCCTGAAGTGTTTCCCCTATGTTTTCGTTCAGTAATTTAATAGTTTCGGGTCTTATATTTGTCTTTACTCCATTTTTGAGTTGATTCCGGTAGATGGTGAGATGTATGGGTCTAGTTTTATTCTTCTACACATGGATGTCCACTTTTCCCAGCACTATTTGCTGAAGATTCTGTCCTTTCCCCAATGTAGGTTGTTGGTGCCTTCGTCAAACATCAGTTGGCTGTAAGAACATGGGTTGATTTCTGGGTCCCTGTTCTGTTTCACTGGTCCATTTGTCTGCTTTTATGCCAGTACCATGCTATTTTGGTTACTATAGCTTCGCAGTGTAATTTGAAGTCAGGCAGTGTGATGCCTCTGGCTTTATTTATTTATTTTGCTCAGGATTGCTTTGGCTATTGGGGGTCTTTCATTCTGTATGAATGTTAGGGCTTTTTTCTATTTCTGTGAAGAGTGTCATTGGTATTTTGATGGGGATTGCATTGAATCTGTAGATTACTTTGGGTAGTAAGGACATTTTCACAATGTTAATTCTTCTAATACATGAACATAGAATATCTTTTCATCTTCTGGTGTCCTCTTTGATTTCTTTCACCAGCGTTTTATAGCTCTCATTGTAAAGATTTCTCACCTCCTTGGTTATATTTATTCCTAGTGATCTTATTCTTTTAGCAGCTATTGTAAACAAGCTTACTTTCTTGATTTCTTCTTCTGCTGTAAAAATGCTTCTGATTTTTTTATAATGATTTTGTGTCCCACAACGTTGCTGAATTCATTTATCAATTCTAGGAGTTTTTTGGTAGAGTTTTAAAGTTTTTCTATATATAGAATCATGTCATCTGTGAACAGGGACAATTTGATTTTGACCTTTCCAATTTGGATGCCCTTTATTTCTGTCTCTTGCTTGATTGTTCTTCCTAGTACTTCTAATACTATGTTGAATAGAAGTGGTGAGAGTGAGCATCCTTGTTTTGTGCCTGTTCTTAGAGAAAAAGCTTTGAGCTTTTCCTCATTCAGGATGATACTGGCAATGGGTTTGTCATATATGGCTTTTATTGTGTTGAGATACCTTTCTTCTATACCTATTTTGTTGTGAGTATTTATCATGAGGTAATATGGATTTTGTCAACTGCTTTTCCTGCATCTACTGAGATAATCATATGGGTTTTGTCCTTGGTTTTGTTGATGTGGTATATCACATTTACTGGTTTGCATATGTTAAATTATCCTTGCATCCATGGAATGAATCCCAGTTGATCATGTGCATAATCTTTTTAATGTGCTTGTTGTATTCTGTTTGCTAGTATTTTGTTGAGGATTTTTGCATCTATGTTTGTCAAAGATATTGGCCTTTTCCTTCCCCTTCAAGTACACCCATAATATAGATGTTTGTAAGCTTAAGGATATCAGAGAGCTCTTGTAGGCTTTCCTCCTTTTTTGAAATTCTTTCTTCTGCTTGTTCTAACCTACTGCTTATGCTCTCGGTTGTATTTTTTATTTTGCTGAGTGAATTCTTCAATTCCAGGATTTCTGCTTGGTTCTTTTTTTATTGTTTCTATATCATTGCTGAATTTCTCATACATGTCCCAGATCTTTTCTGACTTTTTTCTGATTTCTATCTATTTTATCATCCATCATGTTGAGTTTCCTTAATATTGACATTTGAGATTTCTCTTCAGGTGATTCACCCTTTTCCTGTTGTCTGGGGCCTGGCATTAGAGAATCATAGCCTTGTTTAGAGGGTGTCATGTTTCTCTGTTTTTTCATGCTTCTCATATCTCTGTGTTGATATCTGGGCATCTGGTGATGTAGTTGCTTCTTTTCAGTTTTGGAGTGATTTTTGAAGGGAGAGACTCTTACCTGTAGAAGTGTTTTATATTGATAATTGGGTTGGGCTATGTTGGCTTGTTTCTGGGTGGACATGGTAGTACTCCCTGCACCTTCTCCACTGGTGCAGGTGCGTCACTGTGTCAGATGGGACACAGGGCTTTTGGGGAAGGTGGTGTGGATCTAGGTGGTTTGTACACCGCTGGTGCACTCTCTGCTTGTGCTGGTGCACTCTGCTTGTGCACACACTGACAGTTTAATAATTTGTTTTCAGGCCACATCAAAGCAGCTGAGTAAAATGTCCTTGGGGTTGAAATAACAAATAGTCATTTCATAAGGGCTGTATCAAAATGTTTGAGTCAAAGTGAGGGGTACCTTTTCGTGAAAGTAGTCATGACATCCCCAGGCCTTCTGCTTTCCATGCAGGAATACTTGGCACAGATTTTTGTCTCTGATACTCGGCAGCTGTGATATGGATAGGCATTAGGAATGTAGTGAGTAGTAGAACAGCTTAGAGTTGGAGTAGCAGGAAAGGAAAGGGCAGATCCACATGGGGGCCACGGGAAGGTGACCCTGTGGGTATGTGTGAGTGATAGCATCTGCAGCACTCCTAGAGCCGGAGTGGCCCGCAGGCTGAAGGACCTGGACAACATGGCTTACATGCACATCTTTTTCTCTATTGTAAAAGAACTACATGCACACTGTAGGGAAAAAGAAAAAGAAAAAAGAAGATAGTGAAATATTCCAAAGACAACCACGCTAACATAGATGTTTTTGTCTTTTGTTCCTATATAAGCACTGTGGTTCTCATTTTGTATTCTACTCTATTCAAGGACGAGGTCATTGTTCAGTATTCCCTTGTTTTAACTATAAACATTGTTACATCTGCATTTTTTCATTTAGTGGAGACCATGTAGAGTTATTCTCCTAATTAAAAAAAAATCTCATAGTCTTGGTTTTATATTCTCAATTTTCTCATTTGTTAAAAGTAATCTGGGAAAGAAGGTCTTGGTGCATAGAGGTTTTTCTCTATTTCATATTATCTCTTTGGAATCCACAGAAGTTGAATTATGGGGCCTGAGAATATCACAATTTTAAAAATTTCTGATGCAAATTTGTGAAATTGTTTTTAACTAAACATTTTGCTTATTTTCTTTCCTGTCTGCCATGGCTGAGAGCATACTTTTCATTATACTTTTTCTTCTAGATAGAGTTTAACGATCCTATTAAAGACAAAGAACTAAAATGGACTTTTGCACTTTTAGGTTTATTACAGCTTTTCTTTTCTTTTTTCTTTTTTTTTTAAATAGGCCCAATACAAGTATAGGTGGCAATTTGATAGGTAAATGAAAGTAGAGTCCAACCATTTTGATTGTGTATTTCATCATCAATAAACAATTTTTGAGCACACATATTGAGCATTAATATTTGCATATTTGCTTAAAAATACATGTATATACTACTCTATTGTGCACATTGTAAAACATAAACAAAATATACCTTTAAAGGGTTATATATAGATAAAATACATAATTAAAATTAATTTGTTAGTAATACAAAACACAATTTGATCTCACTAAAAAATTTTAACAATAATATTTTTGGGAGAGAACCATGTGATTGAAAATATTTATTACAGAAAACCTTGGCATAAACCTTTGTGTTAGAGCATTTTGAAGATCTGGTACTAAGCTGATTGCTACAGCTGAAAAAAATACTTCGTGAAGATACATAGTTCAACATGGAGGAAGCATCATTGGCTGCATTTGCTAAATATAATGTCCACTTTTCAATCCATTCAATCTTTTTTTTGTTGTCATTGAAATATGGCTAGTAAATTTCTGTCTTCCCATATGTCAATCAGTTTTTCATGGAAACTAAGTGGAAGATATAATATTTCTATTTTTTTTTTTCCTTTTTGTCTTTTTTCGTGTCCGGCAACGGATCGCAACCCTCAGTGTTGTGCCTGTACCGGACCAGGACTGGCAACGGGATCGCAACCCTCGGTGTTGCTCCCACACCTCGCTCAGCCAGTGAGCGGGAACCGGTCTGTATGTGGGATCAGAACCCTCGGCGGGAGCGCCACCGCGCTCCCAAGCGGCGCACTGTAGCAGTGCGCCACCGAGCCGGCCCAATATTTCTATATTTTTAACAAATTGGTTCAAAGACCAACAAAATTCTTCAACTGCAAGCCTTTTAAACTGATTTTTCTAGGTGACAAAGTCATTATCAGCAACAAAATTATCACTAGTGACTAAAACATTTATAAACATTTATTTCCAAAATGTTCTTTCTGGAACATGAACATATTTCAAAAAGCAACTATTTTCTCACTCATTAGTAAAACATCAGTTTCACTATGAAAGGGCATATAATTGTGTTCTTTTTGGTTAATGCTAGGCAGCATACTACTGACAGTTTGTTATGACAGGGAAGATCAAGTTGGGAACACTTGCCATTTTGTAGAAGAAAAATATGTAACTCATTTTTAAATTTATCAGCTCTTTTAAAAGTATTCTTTATAAGATGATGAATGGAATCCTGTGTAACATACATTTTAAAAAAATCTATACTCCTATCGAATTAGAAAGTATTATGAATACATTTCAAAGTTCTTTTTTTTATAACATATAACCTCATCTATGTCATTTCTGTAGTACATAGTGCACCACTGGTTTCAATTTCTTTGCTGCAAAAAATTGCCTATGGAGGATAAAATGCCACACTATCCCTGCAAATTAACTCTGGATTCTTTTTCATAGTTTCAGTCAAAGTAGCTGTTCCAATAGTAATTAACTTTTACAGTTTTTCTGTAAACATTGTTTTTTTAAATAAGTTGTATAGTATTAATATTATATCTTCACTAGTACATCTTTTATTTAGTGGCTCACAAAAAAGTCATTTATTATGTATTTCATTGTTGAAATTGAATCCAGTAAGTACCATAAGTTGAGAGTAATTAAAAGCATTTGTACTTTCATCCATCTATATTACAAATAGCTCACATTACGTAATTAAATTTGATTCTTTAAATCTTCCAGGCATTTTCCAACAGTATTTTCTGACAAATAAATAAATTTACTTTGTTACCTTATTGATTCCTATTTGTTTTTTCAGGCATTTTTATTGCCTAATTTTGAAAACTTTTCCTAGTAAGAAACTACAAAAGAAATTTATAAACATTAAGTTCAGTGGGTTAAATTGAATGATTCTGAACATTGTTTTTAAAAAGTGCAGAAACTTGACTTCATATCATAGAAATGCACTTGTAAATGTCTTGTTAATCATGGTGGCTTTATACTATCATTTGCTAATATTCCAAGAAATAAAAAATATTTAAGGAAAGTTCACCATAAAAACAGTCGTTATAAATACGCATTTCAAATTGTTTTCTCACTAATTTTAATTTGTGTTGGCTAGCTTCCCGGAAAATATGATTAACTTATATTTTTTTCTCTTTTTCACTGTGTGTCTTATTGGTATTATTTTTAGTACAAGATTTCTGTATATGATTCTTAAGCCATGGGTCCATTTTTTGAGGAATAGTCGTAAAACTACAAATCTACCTCGAGACTGTGATACTGTGAAAGCGAATGCCTGAGAGAAATCCTCTGTGGAGCTCTCTGCACCACAGCCTCTCTCACTCTCTTGTCCTACATCACATGTGACCATCTGCTGTACAGACTAAATTAGGGTGACAGCATCAGTATGCATATTATATTTGTGAACCTTAATTTCTTTATTTTTTTCCACATTTATGTGTAAAAATAAATATAAATAGAAGTGCTGATATTTTGTCCTGGCACCCCAGTGGATTATTTTGAACCCCCCTGGGATAAACCCAGGCCACTTTGGAGACTGCTGGATTACAGCATCAGCTGTGGAGTCTGATGACCTTTGTTTATATCCCCAGGTGATATTATATTTGTCCTGTGATTCTGGGCACATTTCTTAATTTCTCTGGGGACAAGCCTTGCAATCATCAATACGTAGGGTTAATACATGTTATTATTCTGAATTTCAATCTTCGAATGGCCTGTGCTACTTGTAATAACTCAAGGATGGGGCTATCAAGAAAGAAAAAGATGACTTCAAAAGAGAGATGCTGCATCCCTGAGATTTTCCTTTACCTGCACAGAGGAACATAATTGTCCCTCCCCTTTACCTCCTCCTTTCCCACTGTTGTCAAACACAAAGACTAGACTTTTGTGACTCTTACCACCTTCAAAGTTGTCTTAATATAGTTTTAAAATCTGAATTTTTCTAGATAAACACATCTAACCGGAATGGGATATCTCTCTACCTGTCTATCTGTTGTGTGTACATGTGCACTCTTGTGATGAGGCCTACTAGGCTAATTGGAATAAAAATTATAAATCATAACTCCTAGTGAAATATATTGCTTAATATAGCACTTGGGATGTTGACTTAGAAAGAATAAAAGAAGTTTGATGGGATTATTAATCCAAGACTTGCAGTGGCAGAATGAAGACAGAGCACGTGGGCTGATTTCAGGCTTTCTTGGAAAGAGAATCAATGGTGTGCTCATATTTCCCTCCTCATATCATATGAATTTATCATTTGTTGTGCCCGCATGCTTGAGGGCAGTTGTTGCAAAACTTTAGCTGCATCAGAATTGCTGGAGAGTTGGTGAAAACACAGGTCACTGCACCCCACCTCCAGAGTTTCTGACTTGGCAGGTCGGGGGTGGGGCCTGAGACTCTGTATTTCTAATCAGTCCCCAGGTGATGCTGATGCTGCTTGCGAACCTTGAGAATGACTGCTTGAAAGTCAGGGCTAATGAGAAAAAGATGGTTTGAAAGACTCCAGGCTAGAAGCCAGAACTTATTTTAGCAGATGGGTAAGGAGTCACCTTGCTCTTTCTGGGTGAGGAATGTATTGGACTGCCTATGCCAATGATTGCCATCATTGACAGGCTTTTTTAGACATGTAAAGTGGCTCCAAGAGGAGTAGTATAGTCAGATTTCCCTTTGAGAGACTGACGGACATATCACATCCGTATATCTTAGGAAGTTGTTTAGAGGGTCTCTTTTATTCACTGTCTTGTAGGTGCAGATGATACAGTTTATGCTGAATTATATTGTTCTTAGTTGATATATAATATACATTCTATGCCCTTTTAATTGTTTCCTCTTTATTTGATAGGAAAAATGATGTTTATGCTTGAATTTTAAAAACTGTAGCATCCTAACTGTCCACAGTACCTGGAACCTTTAATGTTTAATTTTTCTAAGTGTTTATTTTCATCATGGTATTGATTGTTTAAACACTACAGGGTCTATATTTATTTATGGTACATCCACACAGCATATAAATCATAGTTCTGCAATTAGAGGGAACAGACATGTGAAGAGTAACATCAATATTGATAAAAAAGAGTTGTACGAGGCTGATAAGATTGTCTAGATGCCACATCTAATATTTGGGCTCACCCAGAACCAGTGTTAAGCTTAACTATCCTAACTTTATCAGCTAAATTATCTGTCATCCAAAAGATACTTTCAAATGTCACCTAAAATTGACTCACTGAAAATGAAGCATGAGCAATGAGATTTTAATCTTGAAAACCAAGTTTTTTCTACATGATGTTATTATTATAGAAAAGACTGGCTGGGACACCATAATCTCTGCTGTAAATGTCTGTCAGTCATGATGAGAGATGTTACTCTGGCCATGAAATCCCAAACATTGCTTGCAGCTAGTCCTCCTGTCCCTACCTTGATTACAAAATGGCCACTGGGAACAAAAGGCTATTTTCATGCCCTGGAAGGGTTAAATGCTGCTGTTTTAACAACTGCTGGGATCTTATCATGCTAGACTGTGTTGCTGGCCCCAATTTTTTACTCATCCTGACACTCGCACACTTTGCCCTGTAACTTTCAGTGTTCCCCAACTGTGGGAGGAGTGTCTCTCTCTCTGCATTTTAACTTGGGGTTTGGCATGTGATTTGCTTAGGCCAAGGGAATGAGGCAGAAGTGGGAGTGTGCCAGTACTGAGCCTGCACATCAAGAGTCCTTATATATTTCTGCCTGTCCTCGTGTACCTCCCATCACCATGAGAAAAACATATCTGGGTTAGCCTGCTAGTCCCAGGATGAGAATGAGGCACATGGATGAGAACCGCCCTTATGTTGTGCCAGCCAGACTCAGCTTAAAGCAGAGTCCCCGCCCAATCCTCAGATGCATGAGCAAGCCAAGCCCCGATGAGCTGATCCCCAGCTGACCTGTAGATGTAGGAGTATGAGCAGGCCTAGCTGCAAACAGCAAGACACCCAGCTGAGCCAAGCCTGGATCAGCCAAGCTCTGGCCAACCCTATTATTATAGGTTGGCTATAATAATAGAGGATTACTGTTTTAAGCCACTGAGTTTTAAGGTAGTTGGTTATACAGCTGAAGCTAACTGATACACTTACTGATGCCAAAGAGAACAGCAAAACGGGACAAGAAAGGAAGTAGAAATTGTTGGAGAAATGAAAGCAACATGTCACATACTTCTGTGTAAAAAATATTTTAGTAGTCAAAGGAACGGGTTTTTAAAAGAGGAAGAAAATGAAAACAAAATATTTAGAGAGGCCACATTCAAATATACAAGAATGAACCAAAGGTGAGACACAGTTGGACATATCATTGAACAAAACCATGCAGAACAAATGTGCAATAGATGGTGAATGGAATGCTGTCTGAAGGATTTTGGTTTCCCATTTAAATGACTAAACTAACTTTTGGAAAAAGAAGTACTCCAGGAGTTGGGAGCCAAAAATATGAAAAATTTTACTTTTCTGCAAATGGCTTGAAATAGTAACTCACTTATTCAACTCAGTGACTGGTAATTAAATGTTCCTAAAATGGTTATGATTGAAGGCATTTTGCTCACATAAAATAAAACTTAATCTTAAATCTGTGACATTTAAGCTGACTGGAATATGACTCTGGTAAAAGTTTTTTTTTTTTTTTTTTTTTTTTTTTTTGTAAGCCTACAGCACCTGGTATTCGCAGGCGGTCTTGGTAAAAGCTTTTCATACTACATAACTCTTTGGAAATGTCTGAGATTTTATTTGTCTGCTTTTTTACTCTATGTGGATAACATGAAAACATGACCTGATGAAATCAATTTAACAGAAAAATAGCTTATATTTATGTGGTCCCTTCCTAATTTGCAGTGTGCTCTAACATATATTATTTACAATCTTGTTGAGGGAATTGTTATCCTTATTTTACAGATAAGTATCTGAGGCTCAGAAAATAAGCGATTTGGGATCCAGATCCTTTTGGCTCTGAGTCTGGTTAGTTATGTGCACATCAGCATCACCCTCTTAAAAATAAATATTGGGGATGGAAAGAAAGCTTGAGGAAATTCTTCAATCTGAAGTTCAAATTGAAGTGTCACCATCCTAATATAATGTATGAGAATTCATAAGGCCTGAATAACACACATTAGAAATGGTTGGGACTTTTGAGGAAATTACTTAAAATATATTGTTCTGGGAAGGAGTTTGTCATATATTTAGAGTACTATGGTGGATAAATCCTGAGCATTTAAGTCCGTATTGCTTGGTTTCGGTACTTAGTCACATACTACCCTTTTCAATGTATTTTGTGATTGTGTCTTACCTACCATTTGATTATTCCACTCTTGTATTCCACTAATATCTTGGATGAAGCCAGTCATCAAAGAGATGATAGAAATACTGTTGGAGTCTTTTTTTTACTGTTAGTTTCCTCATCTTTTTTCCTTCCTTCTTTGGTTTTCTTTATTTAGAACATATTTAAAAGAATGTCTGGCCCATAGGAGGTAGGAAATAAATATCCATACCTAGTCATTCTAAGGGGTAACTTGCTACCAGCAATAAGTCAACCCATAGGATAAAAACAGACTGCTACTATGCTAGGGGCCTCACATAAAGCGCATATATTGATTTAACTTCATAACAATATCACACAGTAAGCAGTCTTTTTTCCATTTCCAGATTAGAAAAATGAGAATCAGAGAATTAAGTAATTTGGCCAAGTTCTCATGGCCAACGCTGGATTTATACCCAGGTTTTAAGACCAGAAACCTAAAGTCTGTCTAGTCTCTAAAATTCAGTTTTTAATGTGCTCTCTTGTTACATAGCCTGAAGCAGACCTTGCAGACGGGCCATAGAGATTTCAGGTCTGAGTCCAGGCTCATGCTGTTTGCACATTCTCCTATTCTTCAGGCCCACAGACTGAAGTTTCTTCATGTTTGTCCACAAACATGCATTTGGAAGAAACTCAGAGCTTTCTAAAATACTTGCTTGCCAGTGGATCTTTGGAGATTTTCCAACAACAGAGTGCTCTGGGCAAACCTCCCTCCCTTCACACCCCCTTAGCATCTCACACGTCCAGGCTCAGCCCAGTATGAGGGCTGGTGTTATGGGTGGGAGAGAAGGCAACAATGGAAGGAAGAATCTAGCTTCAGAGGACCTGACCACAGAGATCAAGTTGGTGCTCACAGTCACTGAGCTGAGATTGGATCTGAAATATTTGATGCTTTCCAGCTATTTTAGTGGCTTGTCCTTGAGCTCACGAATCTTTTGTCTTCCCATCAGAATATCTCCTGTGATGTCACTGAAATGTCAACCATGGAATGATTGGAACCTCAGTAATGGGTAACCTAGACTAATATACAGATTAATGAGTTTGATTCTTGCAAAGAAGGAAAAGGACAGCCCCGAGACACCCCTCAGTTACTACCAAGATTCTATGTCCCACTTATTAGAAAAAGTCAAATAAATAATAACTAAGTTTGGTCTGAACCACCAAAAAAAATTGACAGAAGAATGTAGTGTCCATGCTTTTAAACCCGCATTGCAATCACACACCACGTCAACACTAACGGTTTCCCAGAGCTGCCTTGGCCAGGTAGAGACATTTTGCCTCAAGGCATGCTTCACTCTTCATGTCATGCTGCCTCCTCTTTGGCATTTTACTAGATCTTGTGGGGCTCTGCCAAGGGCACCAGACAGGCTTTCTGTCAGGAGATTTTCCAGGCTAGGAGCCAAAAAAGTGGCTTGGGGTTGTCCAGAACCTCCTTAACTGTTCTTTTCAGTCCTGATCATTTATGATAGAAGCAGAAGGGGGCAGGACACAATGGCTTATGTCACTGGGTGACACTAGTTTGCTAACTGTTTATTAGTAGACAACATATAAAAATTTATAAGAAGAATAGAGACTGTCAATGTCAATATCAGCATGCAAGTTATAAGGAAGAAAGATTTTATGGAAGGAAAATTTTAAGAATATAGTAATGAGACCTGATCTGTCCTCTGTAAAGGAAGGGGAAAAATCCTCTAGTTTTGCCAGTGTGGAAGCTCCAATTGCAACCAGTATCCAGTCTGATATTTGAGTCTCTATGTTTATTGTGGCTTTCCTACGGTGTGAAGTTGGCCGGGCTTGCATTGTAACACAGACATCCCACTGGAACTCTCAGACCCAAGCTGGGAAGCTGAGCTGCCTATCAGTAAGCAATATTTTTTAAATCTTGGAGCCTTTTCACCATGACGTCATCTGGTTTTACAGCTCAGGTTGCTTCCTAGCTGATACTCTTTCCATCCAGAGCAGCAGTATGTGCCTTGTGGTGCTTTGGAAATGCCTCCAGACTTTTTCTCCATTTTTATGTATAAATAGACTTCCACATAATCTAAATAAATTTAAGATTAGATTACCCTTTATTAGTCTCTGAAATATTACCATAAATTAGAATGTGAAATAAGCTGCAATGAGACCAAACTCAGTTGACACAAAAATATTAAGCAACTAACTCATTGATTCATAATTTATCCAATTTTAAAATATGAGTGAGCTGGGTAAATAACTTTTTTCAATTCCATTCATCTAACTCTTTAGTTAATTTGTTTTGGTTTCCACTTTGTATCTTTTTTTAAGGGAGATCAGGAGATCATTATCCATTGCATCCTGTGGGATTATTAAATTTTAATTTTGTTTTGTTCTGTTTATCCACAGGTACCTGAAATAGGTAGTTTAGATTGCAAAGCACAGCTCAAAAACATACAAGTAGCCTCACAGTGGACACTACAACTAATTTTTCATAGATTACTTAAATTCTGTTACATTCAACTGCACAGAGACAGAGACTTGACTTCTGCAAGATGAGCCATTGCTTTATTTTTAAAGCTCGCTTATGTCAACGCTTTCCATCCATGACTAGGTTAGCCACCATTATTCAGGGGTGAGATCAGAGTCCTTTTCTTTCCTAGAGCTGCTTGCCATTTTCTCAACACCTGCCTTGCAAGTGACAGCTCTGTGGGTGTCCTCATAAATTACAAATCATGTGCCTTGGTCCTGATGCCTTGGGACAGGCACAAAGTTAGAAACTGTCCTGTAACTTTAGAACTGTAGCTGTAGGATGAGACAGCTGAGTGGAGAACAAAGATGTACACCAGCAGGGGTCCTGTTAAGACTCAATCAGACCGTCTGCCTGATGCTGGTGGACAATTTGTACCACTGGAAAATGAGTTGAGGTTGTAAAATGGAAAGCAGCAGCCAGCCAGCAGGGAGAATGGATGGACATATCTGAGACAGAGTATATTTTTTCCTTCTTCGGGTAAACTTCAGGACTATCATCATGTGGTAAAAATAACTTCCCTTCAGCAACCTCATTTTGTTTAAAAACTTTTATTTGATTTGCTAAGACTGACAATGACTTGCTGATATGTAAATGGAATAAGGATTTTAATTTCCTCCTTCTTTAAATTTTCTCTTCTTCTGGATTCCCTAATAAAAATTTGAAGTAAACGTAAGAATAGCCACACAATGTAAATGTATATAATGATTAATGTTCTTTCTACATCATTTGCCATAGATATGTAACAGTGCTATAATAATTTACATCTTAATAAGGAAATATGGTATACTAGTTAGCTATGATTGTGTAACAATTTACTCCAAAAGCCATTTATTATTTTTCACGGGTGTGCGGGTCTGAAGGGCAGTTCTGCTAGTCTGAACTGCAATCAGCTGAACTCACTCAAAAGTCTACCGTCAACAGCAGGTACACTAGGCAACACTGCTAATCTTGGCTGGATTCTCTTACGTATCTGGGGCTTCGGCTTGGATAACCAAGCAGACTAAGCTCTATACCATATGTCTCATCCTCTAGCAAACCGTCTTGCACATGTAATTGTGATGAAAGCACAGGAACATGAGGAGAATCAGAAATGTATGAAATCTTTTTAAAGTCTCTGCTTATGTCGAGTTGGCTATTGTCCCATTGGCTGATGCAAGTCATTTGGCAGATCCCAGAGTCAGTATGGCAGGAGACTACCGATGAGTGTGGGGACATGGAGACATGAATGTTGAAGGTGCACATGCAGCTCTACAATTTTCCACAAATGGCAAGAAGCATAAATTTTCTATCTGAATTATTGATGCATATAATGTTATGATGAAGGTTTATTTTACTTTATTGCAGTCTGTTTCTTTGAAAATTGGTCATCCAAAATGGTTCAAAAATTAATATTCAGGTGAAAAGAATGCCAATAATTCAACATAGATAATAAGATTAAAATACTTTGCTCTTCATAACAATGAGAAACCTTCAAGGAAGTAAACTTTTGGACTGACCAAGACATTTGGTGGCAGTCTGAAAGACCTCTGCTCTTTCCCTCCCCTCCCCCCACCTACTAGTTGTTATTCTTCTATTTTGATTAAGTTTATTTAGAACATCAGGACTAAGACACATAAGTCATGTCTTTGAAATTCTTTGGATGTGTTACATCACATCCTAATATTTCTAGTTTTAATTGAGGGGGAAAAAGTTAAAAGGAGGATTGGAAGACTCTTTTCTTCCCCATACCTAGAATATATGTTTTCTAGAGATTAGGCTACAGTTGACCTGCAGTGATATTTAATTACATATTCATAGGATAAATTAGGTACTTTGCTAATGCTATGTATAGAAAGAAAAAAAAAACTAATCAAGTTTCCTGATGTGGGTTTTGCCAGGTGCCTAGTTTGGTCATGATGATATATGATTTTCTCTTTTGCCTCCTGCTGGAGTGGAACTAAGACTCAGGGCCACCCAAGCAGTCATGCTGTGTTCTGATTTAAAAGCAAACCTCATCTTCTCCAAGACAGAGCAAGATCATCCATGGCCTTGATGAGCTCCACCTGCCCTATTCTTATCGTGTTGTAGCGGCCATTCTAGAAAATCCAGTTACCACCTGATATGTGTGTGTATTTTTTTCTTTTTCTTCTTCTTCTTCTTTTTTTTTTTCTTGGTGGTAATCATACAGCTGTCAGTTCTGCTCGCCCCCGGACCACACTTTGTCCAGGGAGCCTGAAAGGTGGATAATGGTTTAGTGGTTCTCAATTTGTGGACCAACAGCATCAGAATCACCTGGGAACTTGTTATAAATGCAAAACCTGGGGCTCCTGCTCCATACCCACTGAATCAGGAACTCTGGCGGTAACGTCGGTGATCTGTGTTTTAACAAGCCCTGCAGGTGATTCTGATGCATGTTCAACTTTGAGAACCACTCATCCGACCTTCTGTAGCTCTGCTGTTCAATACGGTAGCCACTAGCCAAATGTGGCTATATAAATTTAAATAATTTTAAATAACATGAAATTTAAAATCCAGTTCCTTAGCTACACTAGCTATATTTCTTTCTTTCTTTTTTTTTTTTTTTGTCTTTTGTCTTTTTCTGTGTCCGGCAACGGATCGCAAACCTCGGCGTTGCTCCCGCGCCTCGCTCAGCCAGTGAGCGGGAACCAGTCTGTATGCGGCAACGGATCGCAAACCTCGGCGTTGCTCCCGCGCCTCGCTCAGCCAGTGAGCGGGAACCAGTCTGTATGCGGCAACGGATCGCAAACCTCGGCGTTGCTCCCGCGCCTCGCTCAGCCAGTGAGCGGGAACCAGTCTGTATGCGGCAACGGATCGCAAACCTCGGCGTTGCTCCCGCGCCTCGCTCAGCCAGTGAGCGGGAACCAGTCTGTATGTGGGATCCGAACCCGCGGGCGGGAGCGCCGCCGCGCTTCCCAAGCAGCGCACTATCCAGTGCGCCACCGGGCCGGCCCCACACTAGCTATATTTCAGGTGCTCAATAACCACATGTGACTTATGGTTACTGTATTGGGCAGCACAAATGTAGAGAACCTCATTCATCATTACGGAATGTTCTATTGGACAGTTCTATATAACTTTTCACATCTCTAGCTGACTTTCTGGGACTCCAGGTCCTTCAAATAACCCTCTCCATAGTGCTTCACATTACGATGGGGCAGGGCCTTGGCTTTCTTAAACTCAGGGATCTTCAGATGTCTGAAGATACCTTGGACAAAATTGAGGGCTTTCTTTCTTTCTTGCCATTTGTCCTATTTGTCATTTGTCCCTTGAAGCTAGAGTTGGAAATCACGTAGCCCATTGGCCACATTCTACTTGCAAAATTTTTTTATGGGCACATATGTTTAACAATGGAATTAATCTCCAATTTAAAAATTTGGAGGCCATTTTATATAAAAAAATTCAACATTTTCCATTTCTTTCACAAAAAAAATGGAGCATCTGGCAACCTACATTCTTCCTGGCTATCCTCTTGCAGGACTTGGAGCAGCTTCCCCCTTTAGTTGGGCAGGAACACTGGAGTTTGTCACAGCCTCACACTCTGTGCATGTTTATGTTCCCTGCCTCGCTCTCCATTTGAATTTGAATCGGATGCTGTAGGTTTCCCATCCTCACTTCCCCAGATCCTCATTCCAGGGGCCATTGGGATTCTCAGCATCTCTAAAGAATAGTCCCTGACAAACAGTCTGATGACAGGATGATTTTAATTCCTTGATGCAATAGGGGTTTTTTTAAAGGGAATTTTTATCAGGTCGTCTAAAGTAGCTGAAAGAAGTAGACCAGAAAAATAAGAGTGATACATTCAGAGAGGCCTTGTCACTTCTGAGGCAGGATCCAGGAACACTGCCTCCCCTTTGACTCAAGGCAAAGCTTCCCCAGTTGCACTTCAAAGCTTATAAGTCTCTTCCAGCAGGACCTGCTCAGAAATCAAAAGCACTTTACAAAAACACCAGAATGTTCTTCTTAGGTCCCCATAGAGAACAGAGAAACCTGACAGAAATGTATATAATGCCAGTGGAAATCTTAAATTACAAGAGAAAGAAAGTGGGGCTATTTTTCTTAAAGCATTATTACATTTTACTCAAATAACTCTTATGAATTGCAGATCTTTCTTTTCACTGAGGATCTTCTAAAAGGCAGTCTTTATTGTAGATCAACTACATCAACTTTCATCATGGGAATACTTAAACTTTACTGGGACTTATTTTTGTAGTGAAATAGGTGGCCAAAGGAAAAAGGAAATGTGTAAGTGATTTTTCAAACCTCAGCTTGCATAATGTTTGCTACTTTCCTATTGGCTTAAGCAAATAAATGGCCAAGCTCAGATTCTGTGTGAGAAGGCATTACAAAGGCTTGTGGATACAAAGGTATATAAAAAATAATGAAATTGATCCATCAAAATACTTAATAAATACATAAAGATACTGGTATTTCACATGTTGATAGTTATATTTCCCATGTTAAATAGAAGATAGTGCTTTTCTCCGAAGGCCTATTATAATCTCAATCCACTTTAGGGAATCCTATTTAACCCATTTTTCTTCATCTGTAAGATCAGGATAATAATACCTATATTAGTCCATTTTTATATTGCTATAATAGAATGCCTGAGACTAGGTAATTTAAAAAGAACAGAGGTTTGTTTGGCTTATTATTCTGGGACAGCTGCATCTGGTGAGTGCCTCAGGCTGCTTCTACTCATGGCAGAAGGTGGTAGATAGCCAGGGCGTACAAGCAGATCACATGGTGAAAGGAAGCAAGAGAGACAGAAAAGAGGTACTAGGGTCCTTATAAACAACCAGCTCTCACAGGAACTAATAGAGAGAGATCTCACTCATGAATGCCTCCCCACCACCCCCTTCCTGCCCCTGCCCCGCCCAGGGCAAGTATTAATCTATTCATGAGGGATCCACCTCCATGACCCAAGCAGCTCCCAGCACTGTCATACTGGGGATCAGATTTCCACATGAGTATTTTGGGGGACAACATATCCAAACTCTATCACTGCACCCCTGGACCCACAAAACTAATATCTTTTTCACATGCAGATACATTCATTTCATCCCCAAAGTCTTTATTTGTTTCAACTCAAAAGTCCAAAGTTCAAAGTCCCATCTGTGAAGTCAAAATAAGCTATCTTCTTCCAAGATACAATGGACAAGCATAGGGTAAATATAGGGACAAGCATAGCGTACACATTCCCATTCAAAAAGGAAGAAATAGGCCAAAAGAAAGGGGTAACAGGTCTCAAATAAGTCTGAAACCCAGCAGGGCAGACATTAAATCTTACAGCAGGTGAATCACATAACTTGACTCCGTATTCAATGTCCTCTGCATGCTGGTATGGGGGCTGGGTCCCCAAGTCCTCAGGCACCTCTGCTCCTACGGCTTTCTTCGTTTCAGGCCACACTTTAGCTCTCCCAGGCTGGTGTTTCACTCTGGTAGCGCCACTGGTCTGAGGTCTCCGTGGCTGTCCTGTTCCCATGGCTCCACTAGGCATGGGGCTGATGCGCTTTCTCTGGTGCTGCTCTGACCCCACATTTCTACTTAGCATTGCTCTAGCAAAGGCTGTCTACAGTGACTCTGCCCCTGTGACAGATCTCTTCCTGGGCTCCCAGTCTTCTCCATATACCTTTTGAAATCAGGGTGGAATCTCCCAAGCCTCTATAGTTCTGGCATTCTACGGACCTGCAGACCTAACACCACATGGACGCCACCAAGACTTCCATCTTGTATTTTCCAAAGCCAGCCATGCCTGGGGCCAATTTAGCAGAGGCTGGAGCAGTGGGTGTACTGATGCTGGAAGCAGGTTCCTGAGGTTGCCCTGAGCAGTGAGCCCGTGGAGGGTTCCTCAGACCTGTTCCCCAAGACCATTCTGTCTCCCTAGGCCTTTGGGCCTGTAATGGAAGGGTTGGTCCGAGAGGCTTCTGCAATGCTTTCAGCGGCCTTTTCCCTTCTCTTGATAATCCCTTTCTTTTCTGTTAATCTTGGTGCCATTGATTTTTTTCTTCTGAAAATGCTCTCTGCTTCTCTGCTGGGCTACAAATTTTTCAAATCTTTATGCTCTGCTTCCCTTTTAGATTCCGGCTTTATATCATGCCTTTGCTGCTATAACTCAGTGTAGGCTGTTACAAGTGGCCATGCAGCTTCCTGAATGCTTTGCTGCTTAGAAATTTCTTCCACCAAAAACTCTGGTTCACAATTCTTAAGTTCCATCTTCCACAAAGTCTTAGATCATGGGCACAATTCAGTCCAGTTCCTTGCCAGTTCATAGCAAAATTGATCTTCACCCCAGTTTCCAAAAAATTCCTTCTTATTTCTATATGAGACCTCCTTGGAATTGTCTTTACAGTTGATATTTCCATAATCATTCTGGTCACCACTTTTTAACCAGTCTCTAAAATATTCCAAACCTTCCCTGGCTTTCTTGCCTTCCAAACTTTCACCAGCATCCAAGCTTTTTCTAGCCTATTCCTCCAAATTCCTCCAGCCTCTCCTCAACACCCAGTTCCAAAACTGTTTCCATATTTTCTTTTTTTTTCTAGCCTATTCCTCCAAATTCCCCCAGCCTCTCCTCAACACCCAGTTCCAAAACTGTTTCCATATTTTCTTTTTTTTTTTTTTAATATGGTTGTTTTTATGTTTGTTCTATAATGATATCTTTGTATTTTTAAATTATTTTTATTTTGTCAATATACAATGTAGTTGATTATTATGTCCCATCACCGAAACCTCCCTCCCTCCTCCCTCTCCCCCCTCCCACCCAAGTGTGTCCCCTCCATTTGCTTGTTGTAAGAACTTCAAAAAAAAAAAATAATAATTGTGGTTGTTATATCTTCCTCTCCCCCCCCAGTTTTTTTTTGTTGTTGTTTGTTTGTTTTACACCCCGAAACAATAAAACTTATTAAAGAAAATATAGGAGAAACCCTTCAGCAAATAGGGCTGGGCACAGACTTCATGAATATGACCCCCAAAGCACGGGCAACCAAAGGAAAAATAAATAAATGGGACTATATCAAACTAAAAAGCTTTTGCGCAGCAAAAGAAACAATTAACAGAGCTAAAAGACAGCCAACAGAGTGGGAGAAAATATTTGCAAAATACATGTCTGACAAAGGACTAATATCCAGAATATATAAGGAAGTCAAACAACTTTACAAGAAAAAAACAAGCAACCCAATCAAAAAATGGGCAAAAGAGCTAAGCAGGCATTTCTCTAAAGAAGATATATAAATGGCCAACAGTCATATGAAAAAATGCTCAACATCACTCAGCATCCGGGAAATGCAAATCAAAACCACACTGAGATACCATCTCACCCCAGTTAGGATGGCTAAAATCCAAAAGACACTGAAAGATAAATGCTGGCGTGGTTGTGGAGAAAAAGGAACTCTCATACATTGTTTCCATATTTTCAAGTGTTGGTTATAAGCAACACCCCACTTCTCTGTAACCAATTTTTTGAATTAGTCCATTTTTGTGTTGCTATAACAGAATACCTGAGACTGAGTAATTTATAAAGAACAGAGGTTTATTTAGCTCATGATTCTGGGGCAGCTGCATCTGGTGAGGGCCTCAGGCTGCTTCTACTCATGGTGGAAAGTGCCAGGCAGCCGGCGGGTACAAGCAGATCACATGATGAGAGGAAGTGAGAGAGAGAGAGAGAGAGAGAGAGAGAGAGAGAATGCAATAGGAGGTGCCAGAGTCCTTTTAAACAACCAGCTCTCACTGGAACTTATAGAGGGAGAACTCACTCATGACTCCCGCCATCCAAAGCATTAATCTGTTCATGAGGGATCTGTCCCCATGACCCAGCCAGCTCCCAACGCTGCCACATTTGCCACATTGGGGATCAGATTTCCACATGAATTTTGGGGGACAACACATCCAAACTCTATCATTCCACCCCAACTTGTGCAGCTACCAGAGTGGAACACCAGCCTGGGAGAGCTAAAGTGTGGCCTGAGACCAGGAAAGCCATAGGAGCAGAGCTGCCTGAGGACTTGGGGAACCAACCCCCATACCAGCATGCCGAGGAAGTCGAACATGGAGTCAAGGTTCATGATTTACCATCTTTGAGATTTAATGCCTGCCTTGCTGCATTTCAGACTTGTTTGGGACCTGTTACCCCTTTCTTTTGACCTATTTCTCCCTTTTTAAATGGGAATATTACCCTATGCTTGTCCCACCATTGTATCTTGGAAGTAATAGCTTGTTTTGACTTCACAAATGGGACTTTGAACTTTGGACTTTTGAGGTGAAGCAAGTTAAGACTTTTGGGATGAAATGAATGTATCTGCATGTGAAAAGGATATGAGTTTTGTGGGGGCAGGGGCAGGATATAGTGGATTGAATTATGTCCCCCCAAAACTCATTGAAGCTTGAATTATGTCCCCCCAATGTTTATGTATTAGAAACTTAGCAACTACTGTGACTGTTAAGAGGGCAGGAAATCCTATTATGGTATTTGAAAGGTAGAGCCTTGAAGAGGTGATTAGTTTGTAGGACCACGTCATAGTGAATGGATTAAAAATGGTGGTCAGGGGAGTGGTTTGGAGGGCTTTAAAAGAAGAGTCTTTCTCTCTCTCTGCTCTCTGCTTCCACCATCTGCAATGTGATACCCCTGGGTCACTTTCGCCACCACCAGATGGACTTTGGGCTCCCCAACATCAGAAACTGTAAGCAATATGTTTTGTTTTTCTTTATAAATTACTCAGTTCCAGGTATTTTGTTATAAGCAACAGAAATGGACTAATATAGAAGATCTACTACATAGGATTTCTGGGAGAATTAGTTAGTATGCAGTCATTAGCATACAGTCTTACTCAACATTCATTTGTTTCTTTTTCCTCCCCCTTTCCTGTCTCTGGACTCCTATGTAAACACCCTCAGTATTTCACTGTCTAATAATGTCATACGAGGCTACCAAGAAATATTTCAGTGGTACAATAGGTATATTTCTGAGATGAATCAACTGACTTGGACATACAGAGGTAGTGTCACCTCAGAATGTCTTGAAAAGAAAATTCTTATGTTGTATAACATCAGTGAAAAGCACAATTCATCATCAGTACATATTGCAGTCTTTGCCAGGAATTGTGGGCACAATCTGATCTCACGTACTTTGTTTTATGTGAAAATGTTGCTTAGTAACCTTGTATTAAGGGAAAATGGACAAGAAAGCTATCTCAGGCATTTCTAACTCAGGTCAGTGCTATTATTTGCTTGGTATGAAATTGGGAAATTTTACTCAAGGTCAATGGACTCAACATTCTACCATAGTTCCAGCTTTTTTCTCTGCAACACAAGATTTTAACTTGAAATATTCATTATTACCTACTGAGAAGCCTAAATCATCCTTAAATCTAGATTGGATATCTTACTGTTCATTAGTATCTTGCACTTTACTTGACACATAATAAATGCTCAAAATAAGTGAATATTGATTGTTCGAAGCTTAATACCTATCACAGAACATCTAGTTAATAAAAGACTTAATCTAAGTTTATGAAGGGAATATTAGTAATCCATTCAGGATTTATTCAATTGTATTAATAAATAACACTATTAATGAGATTTTCATGAGTTTTATTAAACAAACAAAAATTGAGTGCCTTTTAAGAGTTAAGTACTGTGCTGGGCTCTGGGTACAACAAAACACAAAGAAAGGGCCCTATTGTGTATGTTAGTGAAAAGCACTGATGATGGGCACTGTGATGACAATGAACCAGAAAACCCTTAGTTCATGATGCCTGTATGTTGGGTGTCATGATTGCCTCATGTCCTCTCTTCATGTATTCAGTCTCCACCACAGTCCTGGAGTCAGACAGCAATTGTTTTTCAATAGGAAAATGGTAAGTTGATAAAGGGTGCATGACTTTACTCCAAAACCCTAATGAAAGTAATTGTCTATTGACTGGCCAAGCTTAGGTCTCAATTCTACTCATATGCTCATTTATGTTATTAGGAGGTAGTACCTGGCAGAGATTGGATTTAGGACACCTTTGGATTTTGTTCTTGGATGTCAAATGCCTTGATCAACTATTTCACCATGATGACAGAAAATGGATCAATAATTTCTCAGATGAAAAGTTGGGAGTGGTAAGATGTCAAAATATATGCTGGCTGGGTAAAATATAACACGTCTAGTACACTGATCATATGATAGCTAGCTTCCTCAATTATTTTCTGATATTTGTAACTATTAGAATATTATGCCCTCGGGCCGGCCCGGTGGCACACTGCTACAGTGCGCCGCTTGGGAGTGCGGCGGCGCTCCCGCCGAGGGTTCGGATCCCACATACAGACCGGCCGCTCACTGGCTGAGCGAGGTGCGGACGCAACACTGAGGGTTGCGATCCTGTTGCCGGTCCCAGTCCAGTATGGGCGCGACACTGAGGGTTGCGATCCGTTGCCGGTCACGACAAAAAGGAAAAAAAAAAAAAAGAATATTATGCCCTCTTTGTACATTACAGGCAAATTTACTCACCCTTTTAGACCTTCTCAAATTTTACTTTTTCCATGATAACTCTACAGCTTTTTTTCAAACGAAATAAGAAATCAGTCAAACACTGTCTAATGGTACTCGTTGACAGACACTACTGACAGACAAGACTGTATCTCGGACATCTTTGGACTTCCTGCAGCAGGAAGGCACATTTCCCAGCACTCCTATCCAGTCATTCTCAAAGGCCTCCAGGCTTGGCTTCTAGTAATTAGAACTTCACTTATGTCAATGAGGAAGGAGGCAGCCTACCCTGATGGAGTCCCAGAAAATCTGCCCAGTACAAAAGCATAAAATTTTCACCTTCCCTTAAAATTTTTTCCTTTCCTATTTCCATGCCCATTTATACTTTGTAGTGACTTTTTAGAGGATATAGACTTACTCATTTTTCTTTTTTTCTCTCTTTTTTCATGGCTGACCAGTATAGCTGGCAGAGATTAAACCCTGGACTTCTGTGTTCTCAGCACCACACTCTACCCAGCTGAGCTAACTCACCAGCCCTTGTTCATCTCTTCTAACTGACTTATTCACCTCACTAAATATATGCATGAATTGTGCTGTAAGATGAAATTAAAAACCAACAATGGAAGAGATACACATTTTCTTTAAGAAGGTAAAGTACTGACGTCTGAGGTGAGTTCCTGTAAAAGCAGACTCTAAGACAGAGACGTAAATGCAGGTAGCTTATTTGAGAGCTGATCTCTGGGAATGCCAGTTGGAGAGTGGAGAAGGGAAAGGGGAAGGGAAAGAAGACTAAAAAGAGTACAGTACTGAGCAGCAACTGGGCAACTGGAGCTCGATCCTCCTGGGAATTTGGGGGATTGGACTGAACTTGCTTCAGTTATCCTTCCTGAATAGCAAAAAAGTTGACGAATTTATCCTCTAGTTCTCATTGGGAGTATCAACTCCTGCCTGCCCTGTGCATTGGTTGAGAGGAAGGCCACAGGCATCAAGTTGCAGTAGGATATTGTTAGCCTGTACTGGGACCAGGGCACTGATGGGAGATGGACTGGGCACCTATAGGATCTTCTAGATATGCAGAAGCCATTGGTGCATTTAAGTTAAATGAGACGGTTTGGGTCTGTTTTCATATTTTGTTTGAAAGTGCTTTAATTTGGGTAGAATAAACACATTTCTTTCTTCTATGATTCCAGACTGCACAAAGATTTTTCTGTCAGATGAAGTTTGTGAATGTGCACATGTGTATTATGTATGTATACACATATGTGTGTGTATGTTCTAAAGATTAAAGAAGAATTTTTGGTGCATTGAAAGAAAGTTTAGAAAGAATTAAAGGTTAAAGTGATTTCCATAGCTTTTGTTTGTTTCCCTGAAAACCAAATGAAATTACTCAGTAAAAATAGCCCTCGTCTCACTAATGCCCAGTCTCTTTCAGACTAACCTAAGGCAATTATTGCAAATATAGGCAACTTTCTCTTATGTCAGCACTTCCATCACTTATGGGGATTAACATGCTAACAAATGTTTGTGCATAAATATTACTTAAAAGATTTTTTTAAAGTATAAACCCTGAGACACTTATTATTTTAAGTTTAAATATTTACAGTGGATTTGCTATTTCATGTATCAAAAATATCAACACATAAACAAAACTGTTACAATCATGATTGAAAGTCTTTTACTGATAACACTTTCACACTTTTTTGAACAAAAAGTATACAAATTCAAGAACACTTAAAAATTATTTCCTTAAAGAGAGAAATGTTAATACTCTTCTCTAATTATGGGATTTTTTGTTATTTTTTTCTAAATCCATATTTTCAATAGCTTTTTAAAATTTCCCTTGGGATATTGAGGCTTTACTTAATCCTATTCTGCTTTCAGTATGGTAGAGACTTCCTGGTTCAAGTGTCTTTAAAATAAAATCCTTTCTCCTGCCAAAGTGGCAAATGACAGACACTTGGATTTTTGGTTGGAAAGGGACGGGACTGAGTCAAAGTGCTACTGATACAAATATTCAACCAAATCCTCCAGTTTTCCTCTCCACCACTCACTGCGGTACTTTTCTCACCCTTGGAGCTCCAGCTCCTGAACATCTCTTGGGCTCGCATTCCATCTGCAGCTCACTCTCAGCACTTCAGCTAGTTTTCTCACCTGTGCTAAGACAATGGCCACTTGTACATGCATTTTCCATCTTCCAGATGTAGTTGGCATTTCTTAACTATTTATGATTGTGTATTAATTTTTAAGTCCCTTTTATTGTTTTTTCAGTGGAGTTTAAGGAGGGAGCAGAGATAGATACACGTACATACACTCACATACATGCTCACATACGTGCTCACACATGCAAACACAGGAGGGTTTCGCCTTGGTCAGGGACTCCTCATATTGCCTGAAATATACATCGAAGAGTCAGAGAGATACTGGACCTCTTTGATCTCCATGACCCAGCGGATACAAATATTGGGATGCCTATATGATACCAAGAGAACAGCTTTAATTTTCCATTATCATTCTCGAAAATTGAATAAAATATTTGAATTGATGACCTCCTACTTGATTTTAACGATTTTTTATGTTTCTGTAGAAGTATGGATCTGTCTTGTAGGTAATTTTTCTATGTAGCTCAGGGCTAAGTGATCTTCTACTTTCTCACTAGATGCAAAAGCCAATGCAGTTAGTTTACTCAATTAAAAAAGGTGACCATTACTTCTCCTTTTACTCTGCTTGAAAGACAGGCAAATAGTAAACTGTTGTTTTAGCTATAATTGGATAGGGATGGGGGACACACACACACACACACACACACACACACACACACACACACACACCATATGTTTTCCAAAAACTTGGGAATCCTTGTAGGCATTGTACTTTGCACAAAAATGTTTTGTCTGTAAAAATAGAAATTATCCAATTTCTAGAAGAAGGAACTATTCCTGGTTCCTTCTATGTAGTAGTGAGGTATAGAAACAGGTGTGCAATGAAAAATTCACCCGGAAGAAAAGCAGAGGTAGCATACAGATCCTTTCACTGAGCCAGCTGCTCAGGAAACATCAGCTTGAGATATGTCCAAATACATCAATTTGGTCTCTAATTCTAGGCTTAAATTTACCAAGCATTATTGAATGTCACTAAAGTTCCCAGATACTAAAAAGGCATCAGCCTCTCTGTGTAGTCTACAAACTGTCCTGTAAGGAAACCATTATTCTGCTACTCAATTAACTGCTAAGGAGACAGAAAACTATGTGCCCAGGAGAGAAAACCTTCCTTTGTGGGCTAATAAAAATCCAATGGCTTCTGAAAAGGGCTTGAAAAGATCATTAATTAGAAAGGATGCCTAAATTTGGCATGCAAGGAAATGGTGTACAATTCTAATAATAAAGGCACAAAGAATACAGTCTACAGACTATAAGGATGTTCAGACTCTTCCTGATTTACCCAGAAAGGCTTCTGAGTTCCATTTGGATCTGTAATTATTGGTTAAGCATTTAGATTTGGTGGCAGATTTCTGAGTATCTATTTATATATTAATCTGTTGTTAATTTTATCAATCCCCCAGAAGAACAACGCACCAAACCAGGCATGGAAAATAGAGGTGCACTTTATATATTAAATTGTTACAAGTAAAAAATTTGTAGAGACAGAGGAAGCATGAGATGCATGCTATTCCAGCAACCACTTGGAGATGACCCTCTGACTTTAACCCCTGAGCTATAGCAGATGATCATCAATGTTACTTGCCAAAGTGATCAAACTATTATTTATTTCCTATGTAAAAAATTATCCCAGTTAGCCATAGATGATATAGAGTCCTTAATCTTATGTGAAAAGGTGGAAAGAATGTAAAAGTTGAGTGTGAAGACATTGGCTTTGACAGGATCAAATAGTTCTAAATGCCTACACAAATTCTATTGGGATTTCTGTTTTGCCTATAACTCACAAAGGTGCTGGAAGGTGCAAGGTGTGAATGTGATCTGTAAAGTGAAGGGGTGCAAAGTAAAGTTTAATTTCGATTTTGGTTTTTGTGCTTTTTTTTCATTCCACAGACCATTTCCTGCAGACAAAAGACCCCCAACTATCTCTGTTTGACACATGAAAATAATGAATTAGATAAAACATCCTTCTGAATTTAATGACTGCTGTTTTTGATCAAGCTTAAAATGTTAATTTGTACATTTTATTGATAGTTCAAATTGTGAAGCTATCAGAATAAGACCTGACTGCTTTAATAAAGAAATTAACACTTTAGTGGTAGGTGTTATAATTACCAATAATTTATTGTATGTCTTCAAATGACTATGAGAGAGAGCTCAAATGCTCTCATCACAAAGAAAGGATAAATTTTTTCTTTTTTTTTTTTTTTTTGACCGGTAAGGGGATTGCAACCCTCGGCACGGTGTGGTCCGCACCACACTCAGCCAGTGAGCGCACCGGCCATCCCTATATAGGATCTGAACCCGTGGCCTTGGTGCTACCAGCGCTGCACTCTCCTGAGTGAGCCACGGGGCCAGCCCATTTTTTTCAGTGATGGATATGCAAATTACCCTGATGCCGCTTGGGAGCGCGGTGGCGCTCCCGCTGATCGTATAACTTCGTATAATGTATGCTATACGCCACACTCAGCCAGTGAGCGCACCGGCCATCCCTATATAGGATCTGAACCCGTGGCCTTGGTGCTACCAGCGCTGCACTCTCCTGAGTGAGCCACGGGGCCAGCCCATTTTTTTCAGTGATGGATATGCAAATTACCCTGATTCGATTATCACACATTGTATACATGTATTGAAATATACCTGTGTACTCCACAAATATGTACAATTATTATGTCAAAAAATCCCAATATGTCAAAACATGTCACTATTTCAGTGGTTTAAAGTTAATAGTTTATTTTTCTTTCATGTGGAAATTCAGAGTGTGATCCAGATTGGTAGATCTTTCTTCCACGTGGTCATTCAGGTTCTTCAAGGTCATTCAAGGTTCTTCTCATTTTATTTTTTTTGTGTGTGTGTGATTCCTTAGGGCGTTGTCCTTGTTTGCTTGGGTCAAAACTAAATTGCTGTCACTTTGGGTTGCAGCTGACAAGAGGAGGGCTCTACATTGTCCCAAGAAGCCAGCCTTAAGTGGCATACCACTTCCACTTATTGGCATTAGTCTCATGGCCAGGCTTAACTACAAAGGAGGCTGGAAAACCATGACCTAGAACAGTGGTCCATAAACTTTTTCTGTTAAGGGATAGATAGTAAATATTTTAGACTTTGTGGGCAAGATTTAACTCCACCATTGTAGCATGAAAGCAGTCATGGACAAAATGGTTATAGCTGGTTTAACTAAACTTTATTTACGAAACAGGCAGCCAGCCTGCCAGCTCCTGACTTAGACTGTCATATGAGCAACTTAAAGCCTATTACTATGGAAGGAAGAGGAAAGAGACCTTTGTTCAAAGCCAGCAGGCTCTGCCATAGCAGCAACCTATTTTTAAAATCAATTTTACGTTTCTTTAGTAACTAGAATTTTTGCCATTTCTACATAAGGAACCATACCAGGCTAATATATGATTTGTTAATCACCTTTTAGATTAGAGAAAGAGAGTGGAAACAAAAACTAGCACGAGAGGCATGGTATTTAATAACACACCAAAACCTTCATTTACTGTTTCTTCATACCGCACTGAGTTTGGAAGTTAGAGAATATTTTTATTTTCAAGAAGTTTTCCATATTTCCTTATGCTGAATAAGAACTTGCTAATTTTGGTTTTAATTCTGATTTTCTTTGTTTTGTTTGATTGACAATTCTAAAATCTTTTATTAGGCTAACCCTCCAAAAAAGCTTTTGCAATATTGCCTATCAATGGATAAATTTAAAGTCTGTACACTTCAAATAGATATTTTTTACATCAAAAGTAGTTGTGATAAGATTGGCCACAAAATCTTTGATGTTTCTCCCAAGCAAAAGTGAGGTGTGCTTTCCCTTGCCAGTTGAGCATAGAATACAGTGGAAGCAATGCTGTGCCAGTTTCCAGAAACAGGCCTTAAGAGATCAGTGGATTGCTTCCATTTCTTATCTCCTGGAACATTTTCTCTGGAAGCCCTGACTCACTGTGTAGAGTCTGACGACACTGAGACCACCATATGCAGGAGGCTAGTGTAAATGCTTCAGTTGACAATCCAGCTGAGCCCAGCTTTCCAGTCATCCCAAGACACAGATCTGAGTGAAGTTGCCTTGCACTCTCCAGGTCAGCCAATCAGCCAGCTGAATACCACCCGTAACTTCACTGAAAGCCACATGGAGTAGAAAAAAGGGCCAACTAAGCCCTGTTCAAATTCCTGACCCACAAAAAGTTATGAGATATAATAAAATGTTGGTTGTTTTACACTGCTACGTTTTAGGGTAATTTGTTATGCAGCAATAAATACCCAGAATAGGAGAATAAAGGAAAAAAAATCTCTCTATTTGTTCAATTGTTGCTGTGTATTTTTTTTCTTAATTTGATGCTAATGCCAGTCCTTATGAATAACATAATTTTAAAAGTAGGTTACAATGACCCTTGAAATGCATTTTCATAGTGACAATAAGACCTAAAATTTTCCATAAGGAAAAAAAAACTGTTTCCTTAAATATAAAAATGCCTTAGGATAAATAAAAAGAATGTGAAACTCAACAAAAAGGACCCTGATTGGAGGTTTATGTAACTCAAAATGAAAATCTATAAACAAAATTAGAGTGAAAAGAGAAAAGGTCTTGCAAAGCAGGAGGTGGCACGTTTTGTGGAAGGGCCAGTGCTTTGCAGTGAGACAGAGCCAAGGTCATAATCCATCCAGCGGTTGGGTGACCCAGGGCAGGGTACTTATCCTTCCTGAGCTTGGGTTTCCTGAGCTATAAAATGGGGATAAAACTGCCTTCCTCATAGGGTTACTGTGAGGATTAAGAGAGATAATGTATACAAAGCACTCGGCAAAACACCTGCTGTGTGGTAGGTGCTTAGTGAATTGCACTTTCCTTCTCTTTTTCAGCAAGAAAGTGAAAAAACTGAAAGCACTGGCAGTTTGTATGCAGAGGGTAGCTCTGCACAGAAAAACTCTTCAGGTTCTTATACTGGACGTTATGGAGAGCTCCAATTTCTCGATGTGTGACTGTCCTGAATATGATCAAGTAAAAGAGGAGAAAAAGATTCAACAGGCAAATGCATTTTTAAATGTGGAAAAAGAAGGGTCTTAAGTGAAAAAGCATGAGCATTTTTGGAAAAGTCTTCATTTCATTCTGGAGAATGCTATGTTCTTCCAAATTTATGTAAGTTTTATTTTCAATTTTAGAAAGACAAATGTCAAGTATTAGCTTGAATTTGAGAAAATGGCAGAACATTAATATGTGGTGAAAATAGCGGAACACTAGCTCTCCAGCATTAGTTTCTATGCAGTAAAATATCCAGAATAAAAAATACCAGGGCTTTTCAAAGCCACTAATCTTCTCAGCTAGATTGTTGAAAATTACTCTCTTCAGGTAATTGTTCTCATGATTCCCTAATTATTTAAAGTTCTATTACATGTGGTAGTAACTTGGAATTATAGGCATGAAAAGTCAAGTTTTAACACTGAATTTGCAGTTTTACTTAGGGCAGTAAGAAAGCAGCAGCAAGAATGTGGGGTGCTGATTTTTGATGATCTCTCAGCAGCTGGGCTTAAACCAGTAATGATACCTCTTTAGTTTTCCCGGGCAATCATGATTTAATTGAGCACAGTTATTTTCAGTATACACAATTCATTAAATCCATATACTTCTAAGAACATTTATTATCTTATTTATTCATTTCTATTCTACCTTGCTTCAAAAAGGATTTAAAACATGTATAAAATAGAAAATTACATAAAATTAAGATTGAGAAAAAAAGGACATATAGGTTTAGGGATATAAAATGCAGCCAGGATTGCAACTATGACAACAATATACACAAATAGATTTTGTATACTTGCTACAAGTTGACACAGTGTTGATGTTAAATTTATAAGAAGTCAATGAGAAAGTTTAAGTTAGCGTCCAGGTGCTCAGGGGAAGCACAGCCATTTCTAATGCTACAATGAGGAAGAGATGTTTTCCTACGAGCCTCATGTTGAGAATAGCATGTAGCATGTTTTTGTCTAAGAATATCCCTATGGACTTTTATAAAAATAATCTCACAAATCTGAAAAAATATCACAGTTATATTATTTGTCCTGGTTTGGGGGTCAGCAATATCAGCAATATACTAGGGTACTTCAAACCATTGTGGGATGGAATTAAAAGATAATGGGAATCTTTCCATGAACCTTTTGAAGACCCCTTGTATATATAATCTGAGCTATTTTCTCAGTCCCCAAAATACCACTGAGGAAGGGGGCAGATGAGAAAAATTAGCTCAGCCGGCTGGGTCAAAGGCTGAGAGCAACTCATTACCACTGCGCTCCTGCTGCAATCATGGAAAAACAGTGGGCTTCTCCTCTGTTCTGCTGCAGACACCTCTCAGGTCTCCACGATGTCTTTCACCTAATAGAATCCCTTTGGTGTAAGCCAAAATTCCCTCAGTTTGAATTTCTCGTCCATGTGAAATTTTCTCTGACCTCCTCTGCTGTCTCTTCCCCTTTCAAATTCCTGCAATACTTTGTCCACAGAGCTAGCACAGCATGGGCAGTATTTTAGAGTTGTGCAACATATCTCTGTTTCTCTCCCCATCTAGGATTCCTTGAAGGCAGGCACTGTGCCTGTCTTATTTCTTATTTCATTTCCCCTTCTCCACCACACCCCACTGTTGATACTCTAAAATATTATATAATAATATAATATAATATTATAATATTATATAATAATATAATATTATAATATTATATAATAATATAATAAAGATTGCTTCCTTTTCAGGCTTGTCGTTGGTGTACAGTTTGACTTGATCAGTTACATCAGTAGAAGTGTTGAGATGAAGACAGCACAGAGGTTGACCCTGGGCAGGGCCCCATTCCTTGGGTATTGTAGAATTCTATTTTAAGGTACTAGTTTGGATTATGTTCAGAGGATAGTGTGGATCAGTCTCTGCTTTTTTTTTTCCTTTTTGTCTTTTTTCATGACCGGCAACGGATCGCAACCCTCAGTGTCGCGCCCACACCGGACCAGGACCGGCAACGGGATCGCAACCCTCGGTGTTGCTCCCGCACCTCGCTCAGCCAGTGAGCGGCCGGTCTGTATGTGGGATCCGAACCCTCAGCGGGAGCGCCAGGCGCTCCCAAACAGCGCCTGAGGTGTTCATTTCTCTTCGCTACCTACCCATTTATTCTGAATGTTGAATCTTTTTTTTTTTTTCCTTTTTGTCTTTTTGTCGTGACCGGCAACGGATCGCAACCCTCAGTGTCGCGCCCACACCGGACCAGGACCGGCAACGGGATCGCAACCCTCGGTGTTGCTCCCGCACCTCGCTCAGCCAGTGAGCGGCCGGTCTGTATGTGGGATCCGAACCCTCAGCGGGAGCGCCAGGCGCTCCCAAACAGCGCACTGTAGCAGTGCGCCACTGGGCCGGCCCCCAGTCTCTGCTTTTTTGTGAAAGGAAGCCCCGTGGTCTCTTATTCCATGTCCTCCAAGTCTCATTGATTTCAGTGAATATCAGGGACTTTGTATTTTCAGTATTTTTTTTTAACTTTATGAGTTGTTTAGCACACTGTGCAAGGCCATTAATAAAAATCAAAAGCCCGTGGAAGCTTTGCTAATCTACTTCCCTCTTAGCTGCAGGTGTATGGAGGTTGCTTGTATTGCAGCAAAGCTTCAGAAGCAGTGAATGTTTCCTTTCAATGGAGGGAAATGTTGGGCTTTAGTCTGTCTGTTGAAAGGAGATGAAAAGAAGCCTAAAAACACTATGGAAAGGGAATGGAACAGAATAGCTAGGAAGTCACAAAGGGAAGATGTCAGTGAGGGGCACCGGTGACTATTTGCTAAGCAGTTTCTAAGCAACTTCTAATGGAAGGTCAGACATAAGCAAGATAAAGGGAGAAGGAAACAACATTATTTCACACAATAAAGGGCTGTGAATGCTGCCAGTTAAAGGGGTAAATAGACTGGTCAGTCTTGGCACTTACTGATGTGTGGAGTTTTTTGTGAATATGAATGAAAATCTTTCATAAAAGAGCCTATCAAATTTGAGCAAATGTAATAATCCTAACAATGTGTATATATTGTGATTTAAAAGGTTTTCATAAGACACACTGGGATTTGCCAATAAGTATCAACACTTTCATTTTCCCCATTCCAATCCATAGGCATTTCATTCTTACGTTTATTACATAAATATTTAATGTGCTCCTTTTCTGAATCAGACACTGTGCTAGATCGACAGAGAGAAAGGAGCCTCAGGCCCTGGCTCTAAGGCACTCAGAGTCCAGCCTTATCTGTTCAGTCAGGGCAGTGTGAGATGTGCCGCAGGGTCACTGGAGAGCAGGCACCTCATGTCCATGGGCCATCAGGGAGGGCTTCCCAGAGAAGGCAGATGAGAGCAAATCTTGAATCAGCTTTCTCAGCTCTTTTATTTCCTTCACTCAGATAACTTTTGGATTTTGTTTTTCCCTTCACTGTAGGAATAGAAAATTACCTTTCTGTTTCCTTCAACTTGTCTATGCAGGAGAGAACGTTATGTGAATACTAATGAATACTTCATTGTTGAAATTTTCATAAGGTCATTAATGATGTCTCAACAGCCAAAATTTTTTTTTGATCAATTAAAAATTTATTTTCCCCCACTCTGTTAGCTGTTTTTGCTCTGTTAATTGTTTCTTTTGCTGTGCAGAATCTTTTCAGTTTGATATAATCCCATTCATTTATTTTTCCTTTGGTTGCCTGTGCTTTTGGGGTCATATTCATAATGTCTGTACCCAATCCTACTTCCTGGAGTGTTTCCTCTATGTTTTCTTTAAGGAGTTTTATTGTTTCAGGATGCATATTTAATTCTTTAATCCATTCTGAGTTGATTTTGGTATATGGTGAGAGGTACGGGTCTAGTTTCATTTGCCTACATACACATGTTCAATCTTCGCAGCACAACTTACTGAAGAGGCAGTCTCTTCCCCAGTGTGTGGTGTTGGAGCCTTTGTCAAAGATCAGATGGCTTATAGGTGCATGGGTTGATTTCTGGATTCTTTATTCCTTTTCATTGTTCTGTGTGTCTGTTTTTAAGCCAGTACCATACTGTTTTGGTCACTATAGCTTTGGAGAATAGTTTAAAGTCAGGTAGTGTTATGCCTCTGGCTTTATTTATTTATTTATTTTTGCTCAGGATTGCTTTGGCTATTCATGGTCTTTTGTCCTTACAAAAGATTGTTTTTTCCAATTCTGAAAAAAAAAGTCATTGGCATTTTGATGGGGATTGCATTGTATCTGTAGTACAATGGGTAGTATGGACATTTTCATAATGTTCATTCTTCCAATCCAAGAGC
Source organism: Galeopterus variegatus (assembly GCF_000696425.1). Classification (NCBI taxonomy): domain Eukaryota; kingdom Metazoa; phylum Chordata; class Mammalia; order Dermoptera; family Cynocephalidae; genus Galeopterus; species Galeopterus variegatus. Next base: position 649,653 of record NW_007726453.1, on the reverse strand, counting down.
ATAGGATATCTTTCCATCTTCCTGTGTCCTCTTTAATTTCTCTCAACAGTGGTTTGTAGTTCTTATTGTAGAGATTTTTCACATCCTTGGTTAAATTTATTCTTAGGTATTTTACTTTTTGGTGGCTATTGTAAATGGGCTAGCTTTCTTGATTTCTTTTTCTGCCAGTTCAATGTTAAAATACAGAAATGCTACTGATTTTTGCATGTTGGTTTTGTATCCTGTAACTTTGCTGAAATTGTTTATTAATTCTAAGAGTTCTTTTGTAGAGTCTTTAGGCTCCAACAGCCAAATTTAATGGCCTTTTTGACATGGGCTAAGTGAATTATTAGACATTGTGCACCATCACTTCAAGGCTCTTGGCTGCAATAACATTAGATTTTCTTAGTTATGTTCCTGACTACCCTGTTTCTGTTTCTGTTTCTTTTCCAAGTCATTTTCTCTCCTCCTTTCCCTAGACTACACTCCTTCCTCCAGTAACTTAATACTTCTTCATGTCTTGAGCTCATACCTTTACGCCCATACCTCTCAGAACTTTAGCTTTATCTTTTCACATAGGTTCCAACCCTGTATCTATAGTTGTCGAGGATATTTCCACTTTGATATTTCATTATCACTTATAATCAGCCTTTCTGAATCACTGGCATTGCCAAATCCATAAAACATTCATAATTCCCCAAATGATGCATAGTCCACAGCTGGCTTGAGGAACCCATTGTACAAGGAGAAAGAGATGGGTGGAGCTAGGCACTGCCTGATTGGGGGACATGAATACAGGTAGTGCAAACCAATTAGGTGTGTGTGGATTGCGTTGTTTTCCCAAACCATACTCTGAGGAGTATTTTAAGCATCATTACTCACTTTTGCTACATCAACTGGCAGTGGAGAGAACAAAGGAATATGACTCTGGTGACTTTGGGTTCCTGAACAGGGAACTGAAGTAAATGTATACACAAATAATATTTTCATTTCTTCTTTGAGGCATGACATTAGTAGATTCTTACATTTATTCTAGAAAAGATTTGAGACTGAAAATTGGATTTGTTTCTGATTAATTCTAGAAGGATGATCTCCCAGAGAATGTTGAAATGCATTTCATGTAGATTATGACAAATTTACTAGCCTAACCCAGAGTGAGAAAACTAAAATTTGAAGTGTTAGGAGTAGAATGCCCAGATGCAGTCAGATACTATGAAGGATGATATATGTGGCAAAGAAAGATAAATAATATTCTACAGTAATTCTCCAGAGAAAATGCAAGGAAGGTTAGTCACCATAATTATGTCCTCAACTGTATATCCTAATTCATGTACTATAAATGTGGAGTAAACTCAAGTTTTTTAGACCAGACCTTCCCAAGGTGATGAACAAAAGAGTGAATGAATGAATGATTAATATTACCACAAAATTTTTGTAAACTTTTTTGTGAGGAGCCCTAGAAAAATCCTAATGATCATGAGACCCTCTGACATCATCAAACAATGATTTGTCCTTTGAATGGGAAGAAAGTTCCATCCAAGGAATTCTGTTCTTAAAGCAGAGTCTTCCATACTACAACAAAAGAGAAAACATGTCATATTTGCAAATTTCATCATAAAAACTATTCTTTGTCTGGAAATAATGCTGGCTTACTTATAATGCATGCATTATAATAGAATAGAAAAAACGTTTCCATCTTAATACTAAGTTAGGCTGATACCTAGAGCCCATAATGTCTGCCCTAAAAAGGCATTAACAAAAGTGATTAGACTACCTCTCTTCTTTGGGACAATTGCCAAATCTCCCTCAGAGACCTTGGCTGTGGGCTGCACAGAGTTTCTTTGGGTTTTCCCACTATCAGAAGAGCCATGATAGGAGGAGGTATGGAGTTGATAAGAAAATTGAAGAATTCCACCTTAAGCAAAGGACTGGAAGCAAGAAGGGAATAATCTGTATGTTGGTTATGATTGTATTTTATAGGAAATACAGGGATTATGAAATCCTCTTACTGGCTTCTGCCTTTTAATGTCCTGAAATTTCCATCTTATTGCAATGAACAGAACAAAAATAAGGCCTGGTTTAATACTACAGTTTTAAATAGTCTTTAAGGAATAATAAATACATGACCAATATTTAATGAGTTAGGACCTGGATCTTTGTTTTCGGGGGAATAATTTTCAGATGCAGAATAACAATAACACCCATGATAATAAGCAGGAGAATTCACAACAACAGAGTGCCTTAGATCGGTTATTCTCCAAGTGTGGTACCAAGATGAGCAGCATCTGCATCCCCTGGGAAGTTGCTAGAAATGAAAAAGAAAGATAGATTTATGGAATCAGGAATGTGTGTGTTGCATGCATGCACATACATGAGACAAAGCAGTCTGTGTTTTAACTAGCCCTCCAGGTGATTCTGATGCCTGCTGAAGTTTAAGAACCATGGTTCTACATATAATCTAAGTACTAGGCAATGAAATATTAATGCAATGAAATATCATGTTGTCATTAGGAATGACAAGTTGTAGATGAAGTAATTATAAATTTTAAAATGGAACTCAAATTATGTATATAGTATGAGGTAATTAAAATTATGTAAAACAGGAAAAATTGAATGCCAAATTTGTAAAATTGTGGATTTAGAGGATCGCCTTGTTGCACATGTGTACGTTTGATCATTTTGTATTGCTATTGTTTAGTAGGAGTTTATCTTTTATTAAGGTAAATATACATTGAAAAGGAAAAAGTATGCCTTCTGCTAGAAATAATGTATTTTTTGTTTCAAATGTACAATAAATAACATGATTATTTGCTAAAAATGTGTAATATGCATATTAATTAACAGACAAACTATATCTAATCAAGTTTAAAAAGCTAGTTTCTTTTGGAGTATCTCTCATTTTTAAGTAAAAAACATACAGCTGAGAGAAGCAGAGCCTTCCTTGCCAATACATCTGCTTTCTTTACACTGTTCATAAAACACTCACATTCTCTGAGTAAGAGACCAGCTTTCCCCAGGGTGCTACAACTGAAACATTCCAGTTAAAATAGTACATAACATCCAGAGCTTGGAATCTCCCCTCATCCCCTCCCTTTTTTGTATTTTTCTCAACCTCTGACTTGCCAAAAGGGAAAAATCCATATATTCTTCATAGAAATAAATGCTAAACAGAAACAAGTGTGTACTATTTGACTCATTATAGTCTATAGATATGAATGACAGAAGATTTAAAAGTTCATGATGTCCAAGAATTGGGTTATTTGAGAACTTTCACTTAAACAAGGGCCTTTCACCTCAAAATCATCATTTAGAATCTGGACATGGACAATGACAAAATGCTATAAACTCTTGACCCCTGAGATTTGTTCCAGTTCTAAATGCTTGGTAATTCTATGATTCTTCTGCCTTTTTATGGCTAGGAATACTGTGCAGCTTCAATGTATTTTGTGGAATAGAATATATGTATATATCATGTAGGAAGATATTACAATAGTCTAAGAGTGAGGTCATATTCTTCTGACAGGGGAAGTGACAAGTCTGAAAAGATACAACTAAATGTTAAAAGAGATGCTGTAAGGACTCAGAATTTATCCACACAGGCACCTTAGATCCCCATGTAAGAATGTTGAAAGAAATAAATTTTCATAAGCAAAAATAGATGGAAAATCCCTCCCCTTTAAAATATAACCTCCAAGGGTTCGGATCCCACATACAGACCGGTTCCCACTCACTGGCTGAGCGAGGTGCGGGCGCAACACCAAGGGTTGTGATCCCGTTGCCAGTCCCAGTCCGGTATGGGCGCGACACTGAGGGTTGCGATCCATTGCCGGACACAAAAAAAGACAAAAAGGAAAAAAAAATTAAAAATAAAATAAAATAAAATATAACCTGATCAGATTCAAACTGATTAATGTTCTAGAAAGTCATAGAGTGTTTGGAGCATATTTGTTTTCTTTTAAAGTTTAACCTAGTGGTTTCCAATGAGGAAGTTTATGCAACAGGAGCACTTAAGACAATCCATTGAGATGTGGAAAGAACATATTATATTTATATTTATGTTAACATATTATATATTATGTTAAGAAAGAAACATTCTTTACTAATATTTAACATACAAAATGACCCACCTACTTTTACTCAGTCCATATGTTGCTTTAAGTATGCAAGATATGCTGAGGGAAAGGCAGAATTTCCATCAATGGAAGGGTTGATAGTGGAGCTTCTTATGAAAATATTCACTCACAGGTCATTTTGCTATAGGTCAGTTAAGTGCATTTAGGGACCATAGTATTGAATGGTCACCAAATATAATAAACAAGTACTTAAAAAGATCCCTGTCCCCCAATAAAAACATCAAAATGTGGAGTGAAGATGATACTGACAGTGTAAATACAAGTGAAAAGTGGCAGAGCTGACAATTCTATTCAGTTCTGACAAATTCTGACAATCGTGAGCATCAAAGTATCAAGTAAAATGCACTGAACATAGAACAAGACCTTGAAATTGTTGTATCACAAAGTATTAAACCTAGAGTTTTCAAAATTAATACAATATGGTCAATCAAGTTGTTCTTATTAGAGGAGCAAAAGTTTTGTTTTCAAACTATTAATTAAAATAAAAATATTTTAAATATTGTGCATTTAATTTTTAGTTTCTCTTTTTAAGTCAGTTTTTTTTGAGATATATTTTATAGAGAGTAGAATTCACAGCAGTTCAATGTACGACATGTGTACATAGTCATGTAATAACCATCTAATGTTATAGAATATTTCTATCACCTCAAAAACTTTACTCATGTACATTTGTCCTTTTTTTTTTTTTGAGACCGGCCGCACTGCGCTCAGCCAGTGAGCAGTGACTGGCCATCCCTATATAGGATCCGAACCCACGGCGGGAGCACTGCTGCGCTCCCAGTGCCGCACTCTCCCGAGTGCACCACGGGCTCGGCCCTACTCATGTCCTTTTGCAGTCACTTCCTCTCCCTCCAACCTGAGAGCCTGGAAATAACTGATCTCATCATATAAATGGAATCATAAAGTATGCAGCTTTTTGTGTCAAGCTTCTTTCTTAGCATAATGCTTTTTTTGAAAAACATTTTTATCTTGAGATAATTGTAGATTCACATATAAGAAACAATAGAAAGAGATCCACGTATCCTTTACCCAGTTTCTCCCAAAGGTAACATCCTGTAAAACTACTGTGCAATATCACAACCAGGATATTGACATTGATACAGTCAAGATTCAGAACATTTTCATCACCACAGTGATCCCTCTTGTTGCTCTTTTATATCCACACTCACTTCCCTCAAGTCCCTGACCCCTCCTTAACTCCCGACAATCAACAATCTATTCTCCGTTTCTACAATATTGTCATTTCACAAATATTATGTGAATGTAAGCCTACAATATATAGCCTTTGGGGATTGGCTTTCTTCACTTTGCATGCTTCTCTGGAGATTTATCCACGCTGCCGTGTCTCAGTTGTTTGACCCTTTCTCCTGGAGTAGTCGTCTATGTATGGGAGCCCCATGATTTGTTTAACTTGTCTCCCACTGAAGGACATCAGGGTTGTTTCCAGTTTTGAACTGTAATGAACAAAGCTGCTGTGAATATTCATGTACAGGTTTTTCTGTAAACATAAGTCTGCATTTCCGTGGGATAAATGCCCAAGAGTACAATTACTGGATCATATGGTAGTCGTACACTTAGTTGTTAAAGAAACTGTCAAAGTGTTTGTTGGAGTGGCTGTACTATGTCACATTTCTAACAGCAATGTACAAGTGATCCAGTTTCTCTGCATCCTTGCCAGGATTTATTGTTGTCACTATTTTTAAAAAAATTATCCATTCTAGTGTATGGTAATATCTCATTTTGGTTTTAATTTGCATTTCAGTAATGACTGATGATGTTGAAATCTTCTCATGTGCTTGTTTGTCTTCTGTATACCCTCTTTTATGAAATGCCTGTTTGTGTCTTTTGCCTATTTTCTAATTGGAGTGTGTTTTTCTTAACCATTAAATTTTAACAATTTAAAAACATATTCTAGATAGTTCTTTGTCAGATATGTGGTTTACAAATATTTTCTCCACTTTGTAGATAGCTGGCCTTTTTGTCCTTTTAACAGGGTCTTTCAAAGAGCAAAAGTTTTAATTTTGATGAAGTCAAATTTATCAGTTTTTCCTTTACTGGATCATGCTTTTGGTTTTATATCTAAGAACTCTTTGCCTGTTCCTAAATACTGAATATTTTCTCCCCCAAATTTTATAGTGTTATTTTGATCAAGTTGAGGAAGTTTCTCTTTACTCCTATTTTTCTAAGAGTTTTTAATCATGAATTGGTGTTGAACTTCATCAAATGCTTTTTTCTCTATTGATTTGTATGATTGTATAGTTTTTCTTTTTTAGTCTTTTAATATGGTGGATTACAGAGATTAATTTTTAAATATTGAAGCAGTCTTGCATTCTTGGAATAAACCCCAATTTTTAAATATTGAACCAGTCTTGCATTCTTATTAATAAGACAAATTTTCACATGATGTATAATTTTGAATTGTATTTGTTTACTTTTTTAAAATAATTTTTGCATCTATATTCATGAGGGATAATGACCTATAGTTTTTTTTTTTTGTACTGTCTTCAGTTTTGCTGTCAGTATAATACTAGCTTCATAAAATAAATTGGAAAGTGTTCCGTCTTCTATTTTATGAAAAAGGTTTTGTAGAATTGGAGGTAACTCTTCTTTAAATGTTTGGTAGAATTCTTCAGTGAAACTATCCAGGCTTAGAGACTTGTTTTTTGCAAGTTTTAAAATAATGAATTAAATTTTCTTAGTAGTTTTAGGGCTATTTGAATTATCTATGCAATATTGGATGAGTTGTGGTGGTTTGTGTTTTTTGAGGAAGTGTTTCATTTTATCTATGTTGTCAAATGCATGTTTATAGAGTTGTTTGTAGTATTCTTTTATTATTCTATTTATGTCTGCAAAGTCTGGAGGGACATCTCCACTGTATTCCTGATACGGTAATTTGTATTTTCTCTTTTTTTCTTTTTCAGTCTCTTTAGAGGTTTGTCAATTTCATTAATCTTTTAAAAGAACCACCTCTTTATATCATTGATTTTCTCTATTGCTTTTCTGTTCTCAATTTAATTGATTTCTTCACTTATTTAAATTACCTACTTCATTCTGTCTGGGTTTAATTTGCTCTTCTTCTTTTAGGTTTTTGATGTAGGAGCTTTCTACATGAAAGTTTTCTCTTTTCCAGTGTATATGTTTAGTACTATGAATTTGCTTCCCTGCATTGCTTTAGCTATGCCTCACACATTTTGATATGCTGAATTTTCATTTTCACTCAGTTCACTGTATTTTTTTTTTTTCCTTTTTGTCTTTTTTCGTGACCGGTAATGGGATTGCAACCCTCAGTGTCGCGCCCGTACCGCGACCAGCAACGGGATCACAACCCTTGGTGTCGCGCCCACACCGCGCTCAACCAGTGAGCGGACCGGTCTCTATATGGGATCTGAACCCTCGGTGGGAGCGCCGCCGCGCTCCCAAGCACTGCACTCTACCGAGTGCGCCACCGGGCCGGCCCAGTTCACTGTATTTTTAAAAATGTCCTTGAGACTTCCTTTTTGACTCATTAATTATTTAGAAGTATGTTGTTTACTTTTGAAGTGTTTGGAGAGTTTCCTGTTATCTTTCTGTTATTGATTTCTAATTTGATTCCACTATGATAAGAGAACATACTCTATAGTTTTGATTATTTTAAATTTGTTGAGTTTGTTTTATGGCCCAGGATATGGTTTATCTTGTTACATGTTCCATAGGTACTTGAAAAGAATGTGTATTCTGCTGTTGTTGAGTGGAGTGTTCTTTCAATATCTATTGATTGATGGTTGATTCTGTGTTGGCAGTTTTTTGTTTTTTTCCTCAGCACTTGAAAAATATTTTGCCCACTTTATTCTGGCCCCCATGGTTTCTGATGAGAAATTGCTGTCATTTGAACTGTTTTTCCTAGAGGTAAGGTGTTATTTTCTGTAGCCACTTACTTTTTTTTTCTTTTAGATGTCTAATTGTGATGTGTCCTGGCATGTATTTCTTTGGATTTTTCCCATTTGTGATTTGCTCAGCTTCTTGAATCTGTAGGCTTGTGTCTCTTGCTGAATGTTGGAAGGTTTCAGCCATTATTTCTTTAAGTAGATTTTCACCCTCTTTTTCATTTTCTTCTGGGACTCTGATGACTTAAAACATTAGATTTTTTGCTTTACTCATGAGTGTCTTTGAGGTTCTATTCATTTTCTTAAGTCTATTTTCTCTCTATTGTTCAGATTAGGTAATTTCTATTGTTTTATCTTCTGGTTCATTAATTGTCTCCTTTGCCCCCTCTATTTTGCTATTGAGCCCATTCACAAAGCTTTTTATTTCAGTTATATTTTCAGTTATAAAATTTCCATTTGGTTCTTCTTTGCATTTGCTGAGACTATTGCTTTGCTAAGGCTTTCTAATTTCTCATTTGTTTTAAGTGTATTCGTAATTGCTTTTTGAAGCATTTTATCATGGCTTCTTCAATATCTTTGCCAGATAATTATAATGTGTATGTCATCTTGGTACTGGCATCTATTGATTATCTTTTTTCATTCTGTTTGATATATTCATGGTTCTTGGTATGATTAGTGGTACTTTATTGAAATCTGGACTTTTAATTTTTTTAATTTATTTTTTGTATTGAACCATAATTGAATATACATATTTATGGGGTACAGAGTTGACTATCACTATCTGTGTACAGTATGTGATAAATAAATCAATATTATTAGCATGTTCATTGTCACAAATAATAATTATTCTTTATGTTCTTTACCCAATTACTCCCTAACCCCTTACCCTCTCCCCCTTGCCCATCTCTAGTAACTATAGGTCTGTTCTCTCCTTCTGAAATTTCAACATTTTATTGTGGTCTTTCTTTCTTTCCTTCCTAAAAACTGACATTTTTGTGTTTTGTCACAAAACTGCAGATCTTCTGTTTTAACTGGCTTTCTCTGACACTGTTCTGCCAGAAAAATGGTTTCACCACCTTGTTACTGCCAGGTGGAAGTAGAATTCTAAGTTCCTTGTTTGGCTTCCAAGTGAAAATTTTCTTATTATTGCTGGGAGGGAGTGGGAGTTGGAATTCTGGCTCTCCTTATGGTCTTGACTGATTCCATATTGATGGTGTCTTTATCACCAGGTGGTGCTGAAGTCTTGACTCTCCACCAGGCCATTTCTGACAACATCTATGCAGGAAAAGGGAGAAATACCTCATTACTGCTGGGTGTGGGTGAAGCTACTGATACCACAGTCTGTGGTCTTATTACAGACTGGTAGGGGTGAGAGTTTGGGACCCCTACTTGACCTTTTATGATACCATCTTAGCAGGGTGTTGGAGAGGCTCTTTATAGCCTGGTGAGGGTAGAAGTGTAGGCTCTGCACTCAGCCTTTGTTAGCATGGGTGGAGACGGCACCAAAGTTCATTTGTGTGTGTGTGTGTGTGTGTGTGTGTGTGTGTGTGTGTGGTATTTGGTTGGAGTAGAACACTAATTGTATAAAAGCTTTTTGTCTTGCTAGACTTCTACTTTCTTGGTCCTTTGACTAAAGAGAGTAGGATTTTGTTAGCGCAAAATTATTTTGAGAGTGCTCTTTGTTTTATGTATCAGTAGGTTTACTCCTTTACAATGCTGACTAGTATCCCATTGTATGAATGTACCATAATTTGTTTATCCATTCAGTAGCTGATAGGCAGTAGGTTGTTTGCAGTTTGGGGCAATATGAATAAAGATGCTGCAAATAGACATACACAGATCTTTGTACGGACATTATGTCTCCATTTCTCTTGAGTAATACTGGGAATGAGATTTATGGGTTGTATGGTCAATGTATGTTTAACTTTTTAAGAACCTATCAAACTGTTTTCCAAAATAGTTGTACAATTTTGCATTCCCACCAGCAATTTATAAGAGTTCTAGTTGTTCTGAATTGGCATTTGGTGTTATTTTACTGGCATCTGGTATTATCAATCTTTCTAATTTTAGCCATTTTAGTAGGTGTGTAGTAACACCTAATTGTGTTTTCCTGATAGCTAATGATGTTGAATATCTTTTTATGTACTTATATGTCATAATAACTCTTCTTTAATGAAGTGTGTTTTTGGACACTTTTTGAATTGGGTTGTTAATCTCATTATTTTGTTTTGAAAGTTTTTTACATATTCTGGGCACAAATTTGCCCGTTCTTTTTCTCTTTTTATTCCTCTAGTAATTGCAGTTGATTCCAACCAGCCTTTTCCACTACCTACCATGCTAGGTTTTTTATTTCTCTTTGTGGTGGGTGGATTAGGTGCCCCAAAAGTAATGAGGGTGTGCATGTAGGTTGAGGTAACATTGATGTTATATCCGATTGATTATTTCAGACAAAATATAAATACTTTTTAAATAGTTTAATTATTTATCATTAAGTGATTCTAGATACATGAAGGCAGGAAAATAGTGTGAATAGAGACTTGGGATTCTTTGTCTATATTTAATTTATTTCCATGATAAATTCCTCCTTTTTTCTAAGACCTGACCCTCCTCCTGTCTTAGTAAGTGCTACTACAGTAAAATAGTCACTGCAGCAGCCAAAACCTTGAGAATTATCATAGACTCTCCTTTTCTTTCAAATGATTATCATTGAATCTGGCCAATCATGCCTTCTCAATGCTTCTGCATCATTTCTTTCTCCTCCAGCCCCTCTACCACTGTACGATTAGTGGTCTCCTTTATCTATTTACTAATCCACTGGTTCTCAAACTTTCATGTGATCAGAACCACCTCAAGGGTTTGTTAAAACAGATTCTTGGGTCCCATCCCCAGAGACTCTGATTCTGTAGGTCTAAAGCTGGGTCAGTCAATTTATATTTCTATCAAGTTCTTAGGTGATGCTGAGGTTGCTGGTTTAGGGACCATACTTTGAGATCCACTGACATAGACTACTACAAAAGGTTTCCACACACCCTCCAGAATCACTGTCCACTTCCTTAACAAATAAAATCCAAGCTTCTTACTAACATCTAATCCATTCCACATTTACAAAGAATGAAAGTGGGGCAGGCACTGTGCTCAGCAATGTTGAGGATCCAGAGATGAACAAGTCACTCTCATCACTTCAAAGTGTGTACAATCCAGTGGATATGCCATGACAAGGTAAGTGACAGAGGGCTGGCTTCCTGGTGATGTGATCTCTGTAGCTGCACAGGGCCCTGTGTTTAAAGCAGCCTCATGCCTGGTTTCATGCACTGCTGTTACCATCTTGAAATTCTTAACTTTTGGATAAGGGTTCCTGCATTTTCATTTTGCACTGAGCCTCACAATTATGCTAGTCCTTGGTGGCAGGAAGGCCAGCCCTTAGCAAATTTACTTATTCAGCTTTCATGGCCCTTACATGGACCTTGATCAAGGCATTTATTTTAGTAACTCATCCAACCTTTGCCTGACGGTTGAGCCTCATCAAACTTAGCTGACCTGGTTTATAAAACAATGCTCTTCACTAGGTGATATTGTGGTAAAAATTCTATGGGTGGCTCTGGCCATGAATGCAGAAATTGTCTTCAGCCCCTGAAAGTATACTAGGGCATGCCACCTGATAGCAAGTTTTCTGAAGAGTTTCTGAACCTTTCTGAAATCAGGAACCCTTATGATACCTGTATTTCCCTATTGAGAACTGGACAGCATGTCTGCTACCATACAGCAGTGGAATCATAAAATCACCACATATTTACAGCTGGGAGGACTCGTAAACATCAGTAGTTTATCATACTCAGTCCCTGTCCATGACTAGAATCTAAAGGGAACCAGTGAGATGGAAGGCCTTCCATCAAATAACTCCATACTCAGGTATCATCTGTCCAAGTTTGAATCATCTATAATTTGCTTTGCACTTATTAAGTTGTAAAAACTGAGAATGTCATTGAAACTGGTGATACGCTTCCTGCAAAAAGTTATGTTTAGTCCTTTGTGGGAGCAGCACCACCAATACCTGTCAAAACCCAGAGAAGAAGGGATTGCCACAGAGTCCGATTCTCATGTTTCCTTGACTTTTACCCTTTAGAGATCTTATTTTATAAAATAAATAGTGGAAAATTACTTCTTATAATGTGCGTAAGTGAGTGTGTGCAGGGGGAGTTAGGATGTGTATGTTTAAGGGTATATTAAAGCCTAATTGTGTGATTTAACTTTTGAAAACTTCACATTCCTCCTATGACTTGAGGGAGTAAAAAGAGCCTATTATCATTTTCAGGCCAGATGTTTTACTTAACTGAGCCAGTCTGATCCTTGCACCTGTCTGGAACCAGCAGTTGCAGGATTAGTGTAAGAGGCTGAATTTAAAAATCTGGACAACTGTTAGTGAACAAGCGAATGGTGTGAAAATGAACAGGCTTTCAGCATAAAGGATTTACTGTTTATGACAGAAGGTAATGCACATCACTGGCAGGAGAACGTGAGCAAGCCCTGTTACCTCTCTGTACGTGCCTGCTCATGTACATTACCAAGTGACAATTACAGGGACTTTGGGTGAGTGGAGAAACAGAAGTAGGGGATCGGGATTGGGTTGGAGGAAACAGAGACATATTATACCAACCATCTGTGAGACAGCCGTAGAGTTACACGGAATTATATATTATTTCTGGTGGATTATGACAATTATAAAAGGAAGAAAACAGGCCCTACCTCCATTAAGATTTGTTTTTAACTATGCATCCTCAAGGAAGCAATGGCTTATTATCCAAAAGTAATTTCTTCCTAAAGGATAATTTATTTTTTACTAGTTCTTATAAGAGCAAAATAAAAACAAGTTTCTCATATTTTTTATTGGAGCTAGACTAAATGTGGAAATTCTGAGTGATCTCAACAAGTAGACTTTTTCTCCCACTTTAAGGCAACACATACTCACTCACACCTGAGTGCATATTTGCTTCACCCACCTGGCTAAAATATAAAATAAAATGCTATCCTTTAACCGAAATCCAGTGTGTTTCCTATTTTTTAGCTTTTTCTCATCTGATTTATTATACACACTCACACAGGTTAAAATAATATTAAAATGGCAAATGTCTTGTTTGAGAAAAAAAAGAAAAGAAATTGTGAATGTGGACTCACAGGCTCATTATCTTTAGGGGAATTGCATTAGACTTGGAGTCTAGCAACTTGGGTCTATGCCCTGATTCCACCTCACCATGTGCGTATGACCAGGGGCAAGGCACAGCCTCCCTAAGCCTTGGTTGCTCAGTCCCAGGATTTTTGTAAGGATTAAGGAAGCTAATGTAGATGAAAAGCACTTTGTAATTTGTAAAATGGTTTACACGTGTTAGCTCTTACTTTCAATTAAATTTATGAAAGAAAATCTGAAGCTAATTTGTGTTAGATTATCTCAAGAATGGTGATGAAACAAAATTCACTTACAGTAAAAGCAACTGATTTTTACTTCAAACATACAGAATATATAAATTCTCTTAAACAGGTACAAAAGAGGGCATTTCTTAAAATATGAACTTTAGTCATGTTAGTGTCCTCTTAATCATTCATCCTATCAGTAATGCAGTAGGGCACCTGTCAAGTGGCAGCCCCAAGAATGGAACAATAAACAAGACGTGGTTCTCACCCTCCGGGCATGTCAGACTGCCTGAGGAAGGCAGGCAGCAAATAAGCAATTACATAAGAAAATATTTTATTATAAGCATGATGTGCTACAGAGGGGAAGTTTAACAGCCAAGGGCCCAGCAGGGGAAAAAATCAGAATGTTGTTGAATTTCTCACACTTATTTCATAATTTTAAATCATTTTTAAATTTTGATTCTATATGTGGAACATATTCATCTTTTTAGTGCTTGGGGTTGCTAAAACTTTTAATCTGACCCTAGCTACCCAATGCCAGCCATGCTCTTTCCCCTGAGAATTTTTGAAGACTTACAGAAGACGGAGTTGGTGAGAGGATGAGTTGAGGCCAGAGTTTGCCACACAGCATGGTAATATTGCATGTCAGCTGACATGGTGGGGGAGCACAGCCAGCCTGAGGGCTCTTAAAGGGAGAGTAGAACAGACAGGCAGATGGATTGGAGAGAACCACAGAGTCAGAGGAAGAGAGCAAGGCAGGCAGGAGGTGACTGGAAACATTCACGCTTCCTTAAACCCTGATCGTGTTAAATAAAATTCATAGCAGGACTTTGATTTAGACTGAGCTCCCGCATTGGGCCCAAACAGAACAAACCAAAATTGAATCACTCATGCTAAAGTTCTGTGTCATCAAATTGAACAACAAAAAAAGGTGTTTAACTGACCTTCTGAGAAAACAGGAGAGAGATAATAGCCAAAGCCCCAAATCTGCCAGCTTTAGCAGGCATGATAAAGGAAGACCTCTCTGCTTTGACCTTTACAAGAAAAGTAACTTTGTGTGTGTGTGTTTTATAATTTTGATCATTAATTAGATTAGCAAATGATTGTTGAGGGTTTGCTATGCTCCAGGCAATATTCAAGGTATATCAGGGAGACTCTCTCTCTCTCTCTCTCTCTCTCTCTTTAAATTGTAACATAGTTGATTGTACTGTGGGGTACAGAATTGAATATCAATACCTATGTGCAATATGTGATGCTCAAATCAGGATAATTAGTATATTCAACATTATATGATGTAATCATTTTTCGTGGCCCTTTACCAATTCCTCCCTTACTCCTCCTCCCCCTTTCCCACCTCTGGCAACCTCAGTTCTGTTCTCTCCTTTTGAAAGTTCAACAAATTATTGTGATTGTTCTATCTTTCTTTCTTTCTCTCTTTTCTTATTTATTCACTTATTTTTTTAGCTCCCACTTATGAGTGAGGACATGTGGTATTTTCTCTTTCTGTGCCTGGCTTATTTTACTTACCGTGATTTTCTCTAAGTTCATCCATGTTGCTAAGGATGGCAGTATTTCATACTTTTTCATGGCTGATTAGTATTCCTTTCTGTATACATACCACATGTTCTTTAACCAGTAGGAAAGTAACTTTGAAATGACCAGAATTCCTTGTTTCTGTTTTCTTCAGCCTTTCCTGTCTCTTTATACTCATTGATCTTGTTGCAAAGCAAAGATCTCTGAACCTCTATGGTTCTGAGTGTTGCTTGATTCATGAATTATTCTTTGCTCAAACTCTGTTAAATTTGTTATGTCTAAATTTTTTACTTTATCAACTGTGATGCTGCAATTGGTTTCCATGATATATCCTTATATCCTTCTAATAGACTTTTTGAGTTTTTTTTTTTCCCAGTGAATTTTTGTTTTGTGAAACAAACAATTCCATACTAAGACATCAAATAACCCTCTTTCAATATGAGCAGGAAATGGGCATGCATTCATTCAACCCTAAAGATTTATTAAGAACAGAAGATGCGCTAGGCAGCAAGGAAAACACTAGGTAAATAAACATGCCTTAGCCTCAAGGAACTTACAAGGAACTTATTGAAGAAACTTATTCGGTAGGATGCAAAGGTGTACACAGCCAAGAGTAATACAGATGGTTTGTGCAAACATCTAAAAGGAGCCCAGAGAAGGAGTTGCTTCTGATGTGGTGCAGAAGGCATGAAGTAGGAGGTTCCAACAGGGCAGAACCTTGAAGGACAGGTCCTCTCAGGGAGCGGACTTTTCAGGAATGGTCCTGTGGTTTCCAGATCCCACTGCTGATCAGTGGTGAGTCAACCAAACCATACGTGAGAGAATTGTGATTGCAGGCAGAGCTCAGACTTGGCAAGGTTATTCCTGAGGTTCAAGATGACTGGTCCTCCCTCCACCTCTGCCTGCTCCATATTGCTGTGCACTTCCATGTGTCAGCCACCTGGCACTCCAGGCCTCAGAGTGAACGGTCTGATGCATCCCGGCTTCCGGCACTGGGCTTACTGCAGTGCCGGCCTTACAGGGAAATCACGTTACCCTGCCTTCCAGGGTTTTATCACTGCCTTTGGCTTTGAAACTGAGGCTCAGGCCCTGGCAGAAAGGCCATGAGCACTGCCGTACATTTTTCCACCCTAAATCAAGTACGTGATTTGACAAACCAATTCTTCTTCTGAGGAAGGTAGGACACAATAAATGAAATCGGGATCAGAGAAAATTCAGGAGTGAGATGGAAAACAGACCACAGGGTTGGAGCAACAGGGAACCTAATTAGAGGAGATAATAGTGGAAAGGCTAGATGCAATCAGAGTGAACTTACTTGAATGCCAGACTGGCTCTAGAAGGACATTGAAAGTGTCTGGAGTATTCTGAGTAGAAGATGCATAAAGTAGTGTCCAATCTCCCGGATTGCTCCCTCTGCCTAACAAATAGTTCTGTTCAAGTCTTCTATTAGAGTTTAACACACAAACTGTTCTGTTTAGTGATGATCTGTGTAATAATCCTGGCTTACTCTGATTTGTTCCAGTGGATGAATACACATCTCCCAGTGTACGCTGAGTACCTGGCTCGGTGCCTTGCACATCATTGGCTCCATGCCAGCAGCAGGGAGGCTTCATTAGGTAAGTGGGCATGTGGAACAGTTTGTACGCATGGGTTAGTAGTAAGTCAGGTGTAGAGATGTGAGATTTCACAGCCCCATCAGATTAAGGATGGCAATTACATATGATAAATGCAATAGGGCTTTAATTCCAAAAGTTAATTTAATTTATTATACTAACTGTTCTCCATAGCCTCCATATAAAAATGTACACGTCTACATTTCTGGGATATGGTAACATGTAAATAAATAAGTTTGCTTGAACACAAATAATAGGACAACTGGAAAAACTATCTCTTAGTACTGGATTGCACAGTTAGGCACAAAAAAAGCGTAATAATGAAACTGATTTTTTTAACCTTTTACATTATTAACTTTATCTGCTTTGCTTTAACAAACTCTATATTTTTCTTTGATTGCAATAATACATGCAGATCATTTGAAAACCCACAAGCCAAAAAATCTCAATCTCATTACCCATAGAAAAATATTTTTAATAATTACAGTTTCTTTTATTCTTTCTGATTTAAAGTATTTTCCATTAGTTTGTTTATTGAATATTTATTGTCTACCTCTATTCTGTGCCACAGAGAAACAACAGAGAATAAAAAGATAAAAAGATAAAAATTCCTGTTTTCATGGAGATTGTAGTCCAGTGGGGAAAAAGTAATAAAAATGATAAATTAGTGAAAGATATAGTACGTTAGATATTGGTAATTGTAAGTAGATAAAATAGAGTAAGAAAATATACATGGTAAGAGTCACAATTTTAGATAGAGTCGCCAGGGAAGAAGTGACCAGGTGACCAGGTCACTCAAGTGACCAGGTCACTGAGAAAATCTCACACACACACACAGACACACATGATTCAGTAAAAAATTCAATTGATAACTATGTGTATTAATATCTTAGAGCTGCCGTAACAAAGTACCACAAACTGAGTGGCTTAAACAACTGTTAAAAATTTGTCGTCTCACAGTTCTGGAGGCTAGAAGTCCAAAATCAAGGTGCTAATCAAGGTTGGTTCCTTCTGAGGTCTGTGAGGAAGGGTCTATGGACTAAAAGTGTGAAATTTGATCTTCTCTTTGTTTGTCTACATGTTAAGTTTTTACGTGAACACATAATATTTTGTAATAAGAAAAAAATCCACCAGATTTATTTTTTAAGACGACTTGCATTGTTACCTCTTTCTAGTTCCTCTAGTGTCCATTTATGTTTAATCTCTTTTTGAAAAGTAGATCTCCCATGCTTTATTCTTTTATAATCTGACTTTAGAGCATGTTTATTTTAAGTTGTTCTGTTTATTAGGGCTGTTTAGGAGAGTATGAGTTTATCTTTGTAACAACCTCAACCTGGAGACTAGAGAAAATGTAAATTACTCTGTGTTATCATGTTTAAATATTTTTTCTTTAGATGAAGTTCTCTTGTTTTATTTTGTTTTTGTTTGCAATTGTAGGTCAAGGATTTAAAGTAAACAAAATGTAAACTAATTTTGGAAGTTTTATTCATTTGTTAATAAACGAATTCTGTGTTTAGAGAAGGAATGTGATCCCTTTTAACCGCATCTCTCCTTTGAGTCAATTGCACCCTGATTGCAGAGGTCAGGAGGAAACCTTGGCAGACACAACACAGAATTACCTGGTTAGCCTTGTCACATACCTCGGCTCTGCTTTACTTACAGAACCTCAAGGAAAAGCCTTTGTTTTTGTTACCAAGGCCTAATTCAAGCCAACAAGAAGGCTGATTTTAAGAAGCAGCAGAGAAAGGATTAAGTTGCCAGGTTAGGTAACATATTCCTAAAGTTCCTCTGCTTTCAGTACAAAACAAAGGAACTACAACAAATCTTGAGGATCATTCCATTTTTCAATGACTGGTGTTCTCTATAAAGTATTTATTTTTTCATTAAAATGTATGCCCCTTCAGTGGCAAATACTCTAGACAAAAAAAAAAGGCTGATCTCTGCAAAACCTATAAAGAAAATTCTGCTGTTAGTTCTAAATTAAAGTCTTAAGATTTATTGAGGTTTCCACCTTTCATATTACCGTAATCGGATTTCCCACCCTCTTAACAGTCCCAGGGGGGAACTAAGTTTCTTTCTTTTTTTTTGTTTTTGACCTTGATTTTATTTTATTAATAAAATTTGTAATCCACAAAATTTTAATTAAGCACAATTTTCTGTCATTATTATGTGGTATTCTGAAAATAAGAAATATGCTGGCATCTTTTAGTTACTTATAGCAGGGGCCAGTAAACTATTTTTGTAAACAGCTTTGTGGGCCATACTTTTCTCTGTTGCTACTGCTGGACTCTGCTCTTGTAAAGCACAAACAGCCATAGATCACACCTAGGCTCACGGGTGTGGGTGTGTTCCAATAAAACTTTATTTGCAGTATTGTACATCAAGTCAAGAGTAATAAAAGTATGGCATTCAAAGGCACTCTACCCCAGGCCCCAGCCTGCCTTTTCAGACTTACTTCTTACAGTTCTCCTCTATGAATCTTTTGCTCCAAACACACTAACTTGCTTGTTGTCCCCTGTACCAACTATTCAATTTCTGCATCACTGTCTCTCCTAGAAGGTCACTTCTTTCCTCTTTGCTGGGAAATTCTCCCTCCTTCATGAAGCTTTCCCTGGTCTCATTTTTCTTACTATTAAAATAAAGGGCTTGTCTTCAGCTTTACTTTATTTCTCTCTCTTTTTAAACAATTTCTTTCTCTCTCTCCCTCAATACTTTGTTTTTTTTTTTTTCTATAAAAAAATTCTCATTTTTCTTACTATTAAAATAAAGGGCTTGTCTTCAGCTTTACTTTATTTCTCTCTCTCTTTAAACAATTTCTTTCTCTCTCTCCCTCAATACTTTGGACCACACTTTTGTATCTGCAGTAGTGCCCTCTTATCTGAGGCTTTGCTTTCCACCGTCTCGGTTATGGCAGTCAACCAGGGTCTGAGAATAGGGGAGCACAGTACAATAAGATATTTTGAGAGAGAGAGGCCATGTTCCTATAACTTTTATCACAGCATACTGTTATAATTGTTCTATTTTATTACTAGTTACTGTTGTTAATCTCTTGCTGTACCTAACATAAATTAAACTTTATAGGTATATGTGTCTAGGAGAAAAACATACTATATAAAGGTTTCAGTACTATCCACAATTTCAGGCATCTAGGCGTCTTGGAACATATCCTCCCGTAGATAAGGGAGGACTGCTGTATATGCAGCAGACTTCATGGTTCCTGCACTTGAGGAGATGCGCACTCGAGGGCCCTACAGTTGGAGGGCTGGCACTTGCAGACCTTCAGCTCCTCCTTCGACTTTGCACTTCAGGCACCTCACTTGTCTCAGCCTAGTCTGGCTTTGACCACCTCCTCACTTGTCTACTTCTCCTCCCATAGAGGAAGAGGCTTTACTTACATGGGAAGCAAGAGTGCTTTCCCACTTGTTTCCAATACCTTTCCAGTGTTTTATAGCATCTGGTGGGTGGCTTTAGCTGCAAGAGCAGAGTGAGCCAATGTCTGTAGACGACAGCTTACAGAGCTCTGGATTCCTTTCCTACATCAGGGACCATTATTTTGTTAGTCTGATTAGATTAGACTCTGATGTGGAGAGTACTCTGTAGTTTACTCTTATTGACCACACATTTCAGCACTGGGAAAATAAAATATTAAGAGCTAACAGTAATGGGGCACCTTTGTGAGCTGGACATAGTGCTAAGCATTTTACATGAATTATCTCATTTCATACTTACAGCAACCCTCTGAAGTAGGTACTAGTTATCCAACTTTACAAATAGAAAAGCTAGTTCTAGAGAATTAGGTAACTTTCTCATGAGCATAAAGCAATAATTGGGTAAGTTGGAATTTGACCTAGGTCATATGATCTCAGTTCTGAGTTATTAAGCAAGATATTTTATTGGTGAACCAGAAAGTTGATCTGATCCAGTAATTTTCATTTTTAGAGACCCTTTCTTCAAAGGAAAGATTGGGCAAAACCCCAATATGTCAATCGAATAAATATAGAACTGCTTTATTTTGAAATGTGTGGAGGGTGGCCAGATGGGAGGTACAGTTTAGAGTCAGATCCAATTAAATCTTCCTCTCCACCAATTCCCTCTTATGATGGGTTGAATCAGGCCCCCTCTCCCAGAAAAGATATCTTGAAGTCCTAACCTTCAGTATCTCAGAATGTGACTATATGTGGAAGCAGGTTCATTGTGGATATAACCAGTTAAAGTGAGGTTCTACTGGAGAAGGGTGAGCCCTTAATCCAATATGACTGGTGTCCTTGTAAGAAAACGATGTGAAGACAGAGCGACATGCAGGGAGATTGCCATGTGGCGATGAGAGCAGAGAGTGTGGTTATACAGACGCAGAAAGCCAAAGATCGAGAGCAAAACACCATCAATAGGAAGAGGCAAGGAAGGGATCCCCTACGGTTTCAGTGTGAGCATGGCTTTGCTGATGCTTTGATTTCAAACTTCTAGTCTACAGAATGAACCATGAGACGAAGGGTTTCCATTGTTTAAGCCACCCAGTTTGTGGTAGTTTGATACGGCAGCCCTAGGAAATAATACACCTTCTCATTGAGCCTTTGAAAGTCAACATGCAATTCAAAAAGTATGTGAATTTAGTGGCCCAAGTAGAATGTGTAACTACTGTGAAGATAGGATGGATGAGAACAATTCTGTGTAAAAGTTTGATTTTAAAGGAAGATAGGTTGTTTGAAGGAAGTGAGTCCCTAAACACAATATTGTAACTGACTCCCAGTCTAGCCCATTGTCCATTACATTTTGAAGATTCTAAGCATGAGAAGCACTTTGAGCAATGGCTACTACCCCAAGCCCCACTTCGAGTGGAGTTGTAAACGTTGGTGACTTGGTGTTGCTGTCACTAGCCTTCCCTTGAGGACCACTGTATAGCCCTGATCTGATAGGTTCTCAAACCTTTACTGCACACTAGAATCACCTGAGGGATTTTTTTTTAATTGGTTATGGATATTCATGGGGTACAAAGCTGTCCATCACCACTTGTGCCCAAGATGTGATGGCCAGATCAATACTGGCAGCATGCCCATTACTACAAATTACGATTATACTCCGCGTCCCCCACCCAATTAATCCTTGACCTCCTTCCCCCTCTCCTTACTCCCCACTCCACTTTGTTTCCCTAGGTCTGCTCTCTCCCTCTGCAAGTCCAGCGCACCACTGTGGACTTTCTTTCCTTCCTTCTTTTTCTCTTAGCTCCCACTTATGAGTGAAAACATGCGGCATTAAAAACATATCTATGCCTGGCCTGAGGTGAGGCTTGGGCATGGTATGAGACAAGAACTCTCTTGGGAAGCAAGATTTCACACCTGAGGACAGCTCCCAGAAGCTTGGAGAAAGCAATGGCACACTGAGTGACATAGAAATTCCAGAGCTGCTGTGGCAGGTGGTGGAAAAGGGATACAAATCTCAGAGGAGCGGGCAGCTAAAGTGGATATACTGTGTCAGTCCAGAAAAAAACAAAACAAAACAAAAACAGGTGACCCATTCTGTGGAAGAGCACAAAAATGTGGTGTGTCAGCACAATGAGGACTGTGCAGGTGAGAAAGGGACATGCATCACTGGGAGCTCCATGGTGCTATATTCTGGGGGACAGGGATATTAGCAGGAAATGCTGGGCTCATTAATAATGATGGAGATGATGAGATCCCAAAGTAGTAGCAACCAGAAGATAGCACTTAACTGTCAGAATCAAGGCAGGCATAATGAGCTGTAGTTAGGATAGTGGTGGATTAGTCTACTAGGGCTGCCATAATAAAATACCACAAGTTGGTGGCTTAAACAACAGACATTTATTTTTCTCACAGCCTCTGAAGACTGGTAAGTCCAAGATCAAAGTGTCAGCTGATCCGGTTCCTGGTGGGGGCTCACTTCCTGGCTTGCAGACAATCACCTTCTCACTGTGTCTTCACATGGCTTTTCCTCTGAGGGTTCATGAAGCAAGGGCAGGGAGAGGAAAGAAGAGGAAGAAAGTAGGTAGAGAGAGAGATCTCTGGTTTCTCTTTCTCTTCTTAAAAGGATACCAGTCCTATTGGATTAGGGCTCCACTTTTATGACCTTATTTAACCTTAATTACCTCCCTAAAGATCCTGTCTCCAAGTACAGTCACATTGGGGGTTAAGGCTTTAAACCGTGCATTTTGGGGACACAATACAATCCATAATAGAAAACTAGAGAGACCTAACCTGCGAGTTGCTATGGAGATGGTTGACAGGACATGGCATGCCTGGGGGAAATATAGATGGGTATTCAACACAGCTATTGTTCAATCTGTAAAACCAGAAGAAATCAAGAATGATGAGCAGGAGGCTGAAGGCAGTAGCTCTAATAAAAGAGTGACAGTCCATTGCTCTGAACCTGAGTCATTTTTCAGATCCAGAACCCACTGATTAAAGAGGCCATATTCCAAGGAGGGAAGACTGTGACACCATGGTAGTTGTACATGGTAATGATTCTCCCAGTCCTCCCCATGAGGACTTACGATCATTTACTTAGAAGCCAGAAAGAGAAAAATACACACATTTCAAGGACAGTTAGACTCAGAGTCTGACTTAACTTTGATACTTAGGTGACTGAAGCATCTTCATTACCCTCCAAATTAGAGGGGGGGCATATGCGGGTTGTCATTCATGGTGGTTTTTCCAGTCTCCAAATGTATGTTTAGAACATGCATAGGTTACAGTCCACATTGCCCCCACAATGGTTCCTTGCCTTGTGGGGTTTAGAGCCATCATAATATGGAAAGCTAAGTAGAAGCCCCTAAAACTGCCCCTGCCCAGCCAAGACAGTAACTAAAACATATACCACATCTGTTGTTATGGCAGAGATTAGCGCCACCATTAAAGACCTAAGGGATAAAAGAGTGGTGGACCCCATCACTTTTACATTCAATTAATCAGTCTGACCTCTTCAGAGGTAAACAGATTCTGGAGGATGATAACACAAAGTCAACCAATTAGTAGCTCCAATTGTATCTTTGCAGATGTATCTTTGCTACAAAAAATTAATGTAACCTCAGAACAAGAAAAGTGACCACTGATGTGCAAAAAGTGTTCTTTTCTTTTTTCTTTTTTTTTTCCCAGAAATATCCTTTTCTATCCCTTTTAAATATGAGGGTCGGAAATATTTCATATTCACCTAGCGTGCACAACAGTAAATGCTTACAGGCTTGCCCAAGGGTTACGTTAATTCTTCTCCTCTTTGTCATGATGACATAATCCAAAGAAACCTGGACCATCTACTATATCAATACAATGGCTAATTAGACCAAATAAACAAGAAGTTTCAAGTACTTTAGATTCCTTAGTAAGACACATGTGCTTCAGAGAGTAGAAAATAAATCCTATGATAATTCAGGAGTTTGGAACATCGGTGAAAGTTTTTAGGGGTCCAGTGATCTGGGAAAGCTAGAACATCCTCTCCAAAGAGAAGGGAAATATTTGTGTCTGCCATTTCCTTCCACAAAAGGGAAAGCACAATGCTTGTATTTTTTCCCTTTTGAATTTTGAAAACAATATTTCACACCTAGGAATACTGCTCTCGGCCATACACTGGGTTGACATGAAAAGCTACCAGCTTGCTTTGAGTGGAGTCTAGTGCAAGAGAGGTCTCTGTAGTGTAAGCAATCCTGCCACTTGGTACATGCAACACAGCACAGCCTGTGGCAATGGCAGACTGTGATGGGAATGACACTGCATGGAGTCTATTACAAGACCTAGTAGAATTGCCACAGAGATGCCAAGGGTTCCAGAGCAAGAGCCTGCCATCCAGGGCAGAGAATTACATACCTTTCAGAAAACAGCTCCTTAGTAGAGACAAGGAGTTTGACTGCTCATCATGAGCTGTGTTATGTCAGACCCATCATGTCTTAAGGTTAAATGGGCCAGAAGTGGTCTATCTGGGACCAGGTAAGAACAGGACCAGACAGCACAATGAAGCAGCATGAGCAGGTGACCCAGAGCCCATGTTATCAATCACCACTGTTCTTCAGCTCACATCTGTGGCCTTGTGGGTCATGGGTGGGGCATCCATCATGACTGCGCAACAGGGGAGGACCAAAGTATTGGTTAACAGGAGGAAAGGCATGACATGTGGGCCAAGCCAAAAATGAACAGTGGCTGCATTTCAGTCTCACTCAGGGGTTGCCTTTTAGGAAGTGTTGAGGATAAGCCCTCACTACTTCCACTTTGTGTGGTTGGAATATAGCTTAAAATGTACACAGGTAGTGGCGAATAGCTTAGCTAGTTGGTCAGGAGTGTAAAAGGAGACTGAGGATAAGGAAGTCTGGGGTAGAGGCATTTGTGTGGACATTTGTGAGTGCACATGATGTGTGAAGATCTTCATATTGCATCTTAATGCTCACCAGAGAGCACCTACTTGGAGTGGCATTAAACACTTTAATAGACACAATGACTTGTTCTGTTGACCCCAGTTGGCCTCTGTCATTGGCTGTCCCAGTGCTGGTACAATGGGCTCATGATTGGAGTAGCCATGGTGGCAGGAAGGGAGGCCATACATAGGCTCAACAGCATAGTCTCCCATTCATCAAGGCTAGTCTAACTACTGCTGCTTTCTAATGTCCATTCACAGAGACCAACACTGATATGACACCATCCCTCCAGAGCATCACCCCATCACTTAGTGACAAGTTGATTACATTGTACTTTTCCTTCCTGGAAGAGGTAGCAATTAATTTTCACTGGAATAGCCAGCTGTTCCAGGTATGTTTGCCTTTCCTACTCTCAAAACCTTAGCCAATGTTATGGACTGAATGCTTGTATCTCCCCAACATTCATATGTTGAAATATTAACTCCCAATGTGATAGTTTTAGGAGGTTAGGACATTGGGAGGTAATCAGATCATGAAGGTGGAGCCCTCATGAATGGGATTAGTGCCTTTATAGGAAGAGACATAAGACCATGCTTCCTGTCTCTTCTCTCTGCCTTGTGAGGATACAAGAAGACAGGCCCTCTGCAAGCCAGGAAGAGGGCCCTCACCAGACCCTGGGTTTGCTGACATCTTGATCTTGGACTTTACAGCCTCCAGACTGAGAGAAATAAACATTTGTTGTTCAAGCCACCCAGTCTATGGTAAATTATTATAGCAGCCCAAACTGACTCATATGGCCAGCACCACTGTCTGAGGGCTTACAGAGTGTTTGACCCTCCAGCCCTGGAGCCCCCTAATATTGCATCAGATTGAGGAACACAGTTCAGAGTAAAGGAGATGAGGCAGTGGGCAGTGACCATGGATCCACGGGTCCTGTGACACAACACATCACCCAGTCTGAAAGAATGATGGAACAGCCTGTTGACATTACAGCTGAGGCACCAGTTTGAAGATGACACCTTGTAAGGATGGACCACCACTCTTCACATGACATACTTTACATGCTATGGCTCTCTGCAGCACACCGTCAACAGCCATCATGTATTGCTGCAACTTCAGTAAGTAGAATATGTGAGTCTGGAAATCAAGAGATGGAAGTAGAATGGTCCTGCTTACCATCACTTCCCATGATTACCTTTAGGAATCTGTGCTTCCTGCCCCCACAGCTCTGGGCTCTGTAGGTTTAAGATACTCATTCACAAAGAGAGAAAGCATCCAACAGAGGACTCAGCAAAAATCCTGTTGAACTTTAAGCTGTGGCTGCTGTTCAGTCATTTCAGATTCCTCATGCCAAGAACCAGCAGACAAGAAGAGGAGTCACCATCCTGGCAGGCATAATTTACCCTGATAATTTACCAGGAGAAGGTAGGGCTACTGCTACACAGTGGTGGCAGGAAAGAATGTGTTTGACACCCCAGTAATTCACTTGGAGGTCTTTGGGTACTCTTTTGCCTGATTTTGACAATAAATAGACAAATGCTGCAACCTCAGCCTAAGTACAACATGGGGACCAGAGATTCAGATACTTAAAATCTGAGGCTCTGGTTGATCCTTTCAGGTAAGCCAACAAGGCCAAGAGGTACTACTAATGATGAGGATAATCTAGAAAGGATATTAAGGGAGAAAATGATGGGTATCATTTGTGGCCTGGAGAACAACTGCAGCAGAAAGGGCTATAGCTGGCCCACTAACCTTCCTCTTATATGTTTCCTCCAGGAAAAGAGTCCTTCAGAATCCTGCAGGAGCTGCTCTCAGGACTTGTAAGAAGAAAGGATCTACATGGTGCAAGTTCCCGCTCAGAAGTGATGCACCCATTCCCTGCAGCTGCCAAGAGTGCCACCAGCTGATGGCCCTCAGCCCTCTCACATCAGCCCTTTCTGGAAATGGCCCTTGGCTGAAAAGAGCCATTTGGCTCAGGTTACATCCACTTTCCTGGGCCTGCATCTAGTGATTGTTTGATATAGGAGGGGAAGGGACACAAAAGCCTGGTCCCTTTGCCCCAACATGGGACAACTCTGACGGATCATAGAGGTCCAGAGCTCTCTGCAGGGCTGTCCAAGATTTTTTCGTGACAACATCACAGCCAATCTGCCCCCTGCCCAGTTCTGATTCTTTCTCTTTTCTCACAGATATTGATCCTAAGAGCACCCTCTAATAAAATACCTACAAGCTAATTTCCAGCTCATAGTCTACTTCTCAAGGAATATAATCTATAACTAAGTTACTTTTCCATACTATTCCAGATATACATGGTGATTGCATTCATTCATTCGTTCAAAAATATGCACTGAGTGCCTAATGCATCCCAGTTATGTTCTTGATCCATACTACTGAACAAGACAGTCAAGGTTTCTGCTCTTATGGAGCTTACATTCTAGAGGCAGGAAGATAGATAACAAGCAAATAAATTAATAATGAATAAAGGACTATCAAATAGTTATTAGTCTTACACAGAGAATTAAAGTGGTGTGATGTGACAGAAAGTGATTGAATGACTACTTTTAAAGGCCTCTCTAAGAAGGTGCCATCGAAGCTGAGACCTGAACGTCCAGGAACCAGCCATGTGTAAATAAGGGCAAGATCATTTCAGGCAAAGAGAATGGCTCATATAAAGTTATAATGTTGAAAGGTGTTTGATGTGTTCAAGTTGCTGAAAGAAGGCTACTATGTCTAGACCTTAACGGGAAAGGGGAAAGACAAAGAATGAAATAACTAGAGGTAAACAGAGCACAGGGAATGTAAGAGGTTTAGAAGGGGAAGTGTATTGGAGAATAGAAAATTTTAAAATTCTAGTCAAATGTGGTAGAATTAATAGGTAGCACTGAGGACTCATTTGAGATAAGGATTATGGATTTAAAGCAAGTGAGAGGAGTTGTGTATTTTTTCAAGCAATGTTCAGCCACTGATGCAAGCAAAAAATGGGCAGATAGAATTACTTGTGCTTAGCCCTTTGGCACATTAGACTGATGGAAGGAGAGCATGTGAGGGAATTAAGGATTTTGTCATGGGAGAGATAAAATCTAAGCTGGGTAAGAGGGACATAAAGTGGTAATGCCTATTGAAAGAATGGTGTACTAGTGGACTGGAGATTAGATGAGAGCAAAGAATTGCTTGAGTAGTAGTTCTAAAGTAGCTGAGCTAGAAGGAAGGCTGGGGGATGGACAGAATGGGATATTTGAAATGGGCCTTTTGGAGACTGTGCTGTCATTGGTGATTGCTGGAGACCAGCTCCAGTTGAGTTGCGGTCCTTGAAAGAGGGATGAGGAAGCCAGCGAAAATAAAAAACACAGACAGAGACCTCAATGCATCAGTGTGCATGTTCTCTCTCTGCAGGCTGTCAGCATGTTGCAGCTGGAGCCCAGTAGAGCATGAGACAATGTCTTTTATTTAGTTTTTTCTCTGCAGGGGTTTTTTGGCTACTATTTTTTATTACATTAGCAAGCTTACTAATTCAAAAAGGACAGGGGAAGCCAGTTTTTTTCCTTCATTAGCACATCTCAGGTGATAAGCTCGTGTGCTTCCTCCTTTTGGTATCAGGTTATCAGATTGGGACCATGTTCTCATTGTCCTGAAGTTAACCTGTGACCTTTACTGGTTGGCAAGCTGTGGTTAATATCTACCCTATTAACAGGGTGGGACTCTTGCAGTTGCAAAGCGATAGACAGTACTATCATATGACCTATGTCTATTGCTAAATGAAAGTACAAATTTGCTAAAAGGAACAATGTTAACATTTAAATTCTAATGGGGGTCTAATGATCTTATGTTCTAATGGAATGAACCTACTGTTCATATGGAAAAAGAACAGTGGATATTTGAGCAGCATTATCATGCACATCTTGAGGTTATGCATTCGCTGTGGCCCTATAATCTTTATCTAAATGTTAAAGTGTCCTTGCGCACAGCACCATCCCTCACAAAACTAGGTATACTCTCTTATTTTTCTAAGATCTAATTTTGCAGGTTTAATAATTTTACAGCATATGTTTTTATCCCAACACCTGATTCTTAATGATTTATTTAAAAACGGACACCAGCAAATAAAGGGAATTCTACGGTTTCATTCCCATATACTTAATTTGTCTCAATCATATAATTTCTCATTAATGCCAACCATTCTCTTGCCATTAACATAACCTCCAGTAAATGATGTTTACCAACTTACATTAGGCTGCAGCTCATATTTAGTCATGAGCGGTGCTTTTGGAACGTATGTTGGGGTGGTCAATTTATCATAAGGGGATAATTTTAAATTGTCCGATTTACTCGGATCCTCTGTGGGAATGTTTAGTTCAATGACCGCAAAATTGTTTGTGTTATTTTTATAATCTTTTGGGAATTCAGAGAACTGCCACGCTAACCAAAATATCGAAAGAGAAGGCAAAAGCCACAAAGCTGAGGCAGGCAGCCCTTCTGGTTGCAGCAAGTGCTCGTAGCTGTGGCCTTGCCAGCAGCTCTCCCTCCAGTGGCCCTGCCAACTTGGAGAGGGCAGCCCAAGCTGACTCCTTTAGGTTCCTGTCATGGCGTGGACCACGCCACGTGATGGAAAACTCAAAGGTATGACTCTAGAGTGGATGGCTGGGTGGAGTGAAAAGAAAGTATCTCTCCAGGTCAGAAGGCTGAGAGAAATCAGCACGTTGCATGGATGTGATGTCACTGATAATAGAAGTCACTGAGTCAAATAAGGGGGAGTAACTGAGGGTGACAACAAAAGGGGTTTTCTATATCACAGTCTGATGGCATGCACTTCTAATCAGACATTTTTAAAAAACTTTTTTTGTTGAGGTTTTTTGTTTGAATTTTTTGGTAGAATTTATTTTTTAGAAAAGTTTTAGATTTACAGAAAGATTGAGAACAAAATGCAGAGTTTCTGTACACTAGTACCCAATTTCCCCTACCATTAACATCCTACATCATTATGGTACATTCGTTACAGTTAATGAACCAATACTGATACATTCTTATTAACTAAAGTCCATACTCTATTCAGATTTCCTTAGTTTTTACCTAACATTCTTTTTCTGTTACAGGATCCCATCCAGGATACAACATTATTTTTAGTAGCCATGTTTCCTTAGGCTATTCTTGGCTGAGACAGTTTCTCAGATTTTTCTTGTTTTTGATGACTTTTACAGTTTTGAGGAATACTGGCTAGGTGTTATATATGATGCCCCTCTATTGGAATTTTTCTGATATTTTTCTCTTGATTAGACTAGGGTTATGGGTTTTTTGGAGGAAGATCACAGAGGTAAAGTGCCGTTACCATCATATCATATTAAGGGTATTTACTAACAACATGAATAATCACTGATGATATTAGTGTT
Source organism: Galeopterus variegatus (assembly GCF_000696425.1). NCBI lineage: Eukaryota > Metazoa > Chordata > Mammalia > Dermoptera > Cynocephalidae > Galeopterus > Galeopterus variegatus. The sequence continues at coordinate 619,389 of NW_007726453.1, read as the reverse complement.
GATCACCTGTGTAGTGTTTGTCGTTTTTCCACTGAAAAGTTAACTCTTTTTCCCCTTTGCATATGGTATTCTTTGAAAGGAAGTCACCATGTTGAGACCTCACTTAAGGAATAGGGAGTTATACACCCCTGCTTGAGGGTGGAGTATCTACATAAATTATTTGGAATTCTTTTGCATAAGAGATTTGTCTCTTCTTTCCAATTTATTAATTTACTCAATTATTTATTTCTATCAATGTGGGCTCATGCATTGCTTAATGTAGATACAGTTACATGCAATAATATTTATAGATTTATGTGAAAATTCCTTTTGCCTTTATTCTTAGAAAGTCCCCTCATTTTGAGGTTACTTAGATCACATCCACCCACCACTTCAGTGAGGCAGTTTCACACATTTGTAGTACAGGTAGATTGTCTCATCTCAGTCTGCGTTTCTTCCCAGGGTTCCTTGACCTCCTAAATGAATTTTTCAAATTTGCATACATTAAGGATCACTATTTTGGTAAAGTTTATGAATTTTGACAAACGTACAATGTCATGTATTCACAATTACAGCATCATTCAGAATCGTTTCACTATATTCTAAAAAATTCTGTGTTCCTCACCTATTCAACCCTTTCCCTATTCCCAACCCGCCACAACTATGATCTTTATACTAGCTCCATAATTTTGTCCTTTCCAGAATGTTATATAATTGGAATTATAAAGCACTGTATCCTTATAAGACTTAACTTCGCAATGTACACTTAAGAGTCTTCATGTCTTTTTGTGACTTGATAGTTTATTTCTTTTTATCATTGAATAATATTCCACTGTATGGATTTATCACAGATTGTTTATCCATTCACACATTGAAGGACATTTTTATTGCTTCCAGTTTTGGGAGATTATGAATAACAGTGCTATAAACATATGTATGCAGGTTTTTGTGTGGACACAAGTTTTTAAATCAGTTGGGTAAATGCTTAGGAACGCGATTGCTGGATCATATGGTAACACTATGTTTAGCTTTGGAAGAAAGTGCCAAACTGTTTTCTAAAGTGACTGTACTACTTTGCATTCCCACCAGCAGTGAGTGAGAGTTTTTCCTGCTCTGCACCCTGGTTAGCATTTGGTATTGTCAGTTAGACATTCTAAAAGCTGTGCATTGGCATCTCATCCTTGTTTTAAATTTCAATTCCCTAAAGAAAAGTGAGGTTGAATATTTTGTAATAGGTTTATTTTTATCTCTATGTCTTCTATGGTGAGGTGTCTGTTCAGATTTTGTGCTCTTTTTTGAGGAGAAGGGGTTGTTTATTTTATTATTATTGAGTGTTAAGAGTTTTTTAAATAAAAAGAAAAAATATTGTTACTAATGGTAAGACTACTAGATGCAGATAAGAAAAGAGTTCTTTCAATATTTTAGATATAAATTTCATATCAAACATGTGCTTTGCAAATAATTTTCTCCCAGTTTGTGCTTCATCAAACCCCAAGTCACATAGGTTTTCTTCTATGATTTTATCTAGAAATTTTATAGTACTGTGTTTTATATCTAGGCCTATGATCTATTTCAAATTAATTTTGTGAAAGGTGTAAAGTCTGTGACTAAATTTCATTTTTCAGAACATGAATGTCCAATTGTTTCAGCACCACATATCAAAAAGACTGCTCCTTCTTTGTTTAATTGCCTTTGATTCTTTGTCAGTTGACTATTTTTTTTCCTTTAGAATATCTTTAGGATATAGGTGTTTCTATTTTGTATTATTTTGTTTTTATTTTTTAAAATTTATTTATTTATTAGTGTTTTTTACATTCTATGAGGTTGTGGAGCAGTGGGGAGAGGGGGAGAAGGGAAGGGGGAAGAAAATAGTGTGGGGGAAGGAAGAAGGGGGAGGGGCGGGGCTGAGGCCTGTGGCACACACCCCCCCCATTCCTGCAGGGGAGACCAGGGGGCTTCCGGAGTTGTCTTGGTCATTGCTGGGCTGGGTGCAGATGTCAGGGGTGTGGCTGAAGCCCTTGGCCCCCCACCCTTGGGACTGTTGGGTGTTGGGGGGCATGGCTGAGGCCCCCAGCCCTCCCTCCTCCCTGGCCTGGTAGCCCAGGGGAACTTCAGTGCTTCTAGGTTTTATAAGTGTTCTTTGGTGATGTGAGACCTTTACTAGTTAATATCAAACTTTGTCTCTGGTCTGTTGGTATTTTGTTTTTTCTTCCAGTTCTGTTTTGAAATATTTGCTATCCTACCACTTAAACTCTGCACTGGAACTGATCTGTTGTCCTTTGCTTACTTCTAAAATGGAATTTCCTGTGGGAATGAGTACTTGAGCCCTGTGGTTGAGCTAAATTGTTGCTTTGCTGCTAATTCCCTGGGGAAGGCTTTTTGTGCAGCTCAGGTTTTAATGGTTGACTTTATAGGTTCTTCTGGCTCTGGTGAGATCTAGTACACTTGGGTTATAAATAAACTCTGGTCTGGGCCTGAGTGTTTTCAGCAAACTGCACCCCCTGCAGTTCTATATTCCTTACCATTCTCCACTAGTGGTCCTGTGCTGATTGTGGGGCAGATCAGCTGTCCTTGCTGTGTCCCAGTGTTCTGCCAGTGGGTCCATCTCCCTCACTGCCTGTGCTCCAAACACTTCTCACGGGACAGGCCATGCACCGGTCCCTTTTGATGACTCACCAGTCTCAGAGTGGCTCCTTTTTTTCAGTTGTTGTGGCTCCTTGCTCCTATGTGGGTCCATGGGAGCCCTATTAGTGGCTCTGCTGCCCTGCGGGCCACCAAGGCCGTCTTCTTTCCTGCCGCCTCTAAGCAACTTCATCCCAAGGGCACAGCTGTGGCTTTTGCCAGCTCCTGCTCCATGTAGTCACCAGGGCCAGCCTTGAATTGGTCAGGGCTCGAAATGGTCAGAATTGTTCTTTCTTTCTCTCATCATGGCTTCTCCTGCCTTCATGTACTCTGTAGGTCTCTCCTCCTCTTCCCCTGAGCTCTAGTAGTGCCAGCTTGACTGTTTTTGCTTTTTAATAGTTATAAATTGGTTGATTTGTGGGAGAGTTATGCTGGTAACTGTCTAGTCCACCATGTTGACCAGAAACCTAGGTGTTTCTCCAGTTGACTTTTTTGGTATGGGTCTATTTCTGCTCTCTATTTTGTTCCATTGATCTGTGTGTCTACACTTTCACTAGTACCACACTATCTTGATTACTATAGCCTTAAAACAAATTTGACATTGAGTAGTGTCAGTCCTTCAGCTTGGTCTTCTTCAATATTGTGTTGGAAATTTGGGGTCTTTTACCTTTCTACATACACTTTAGAATTAGTGTGTTAATATCTATAAAATAGCTTGCTGAGATTATATTGCATCTGTAGATCAAGTTGGAAAGAACTGACATTTTAACATTATTGAGTCATTAAATCCATGAACATAGAATACCTGTCCATTTATTTAGACCTTTGATTTCTTTCAGCAGAGTTTTAAATCATATAGATCCTGTACATAGTTAATTAGATTTATACTCAAGTATTTCTGTATTTCTCTCTCTCTCTCTCTTTTTTTTTTTTTTGGTGATGTGAATTATATTATGAATGGCATGTTTTTATTTTCAAATTCCAGTTGTTCATTGCTGGTATATAGGAAAGCAATTGACTTAAATATATTAATCTTGTACATGTGATCGTCTTATACTTGTTTATTAGTTCCAGAAGTTTTTTTTTTTTTTTGTGGTTGATTCTGTGGGATTTTAAAATCATACAGCCATGTCATCTGCAACCAAGAGAGTTTTATTTCTTCTTTCTCAGTCTGCATGTATTTTGTCTCTTTTTCTTTCCTATAACACCAACTGGGACTTCCAGTGTGTTGTTTGTTATAAGTGGTAAGAGAGAACATCCTTACTCATTCCCAATCTTAGAAGGAAAGTGTCCAGTTTCTTACTATTACATATAATATTAGCTGTGATCTTTTTGGTAGATTTTCTTTATTAAGTTCTCTTTTATTCCTAGTTTGCTGGGAATTCTTATAATGAATGATAACAAATTTTGTCAAATGCCTTTTCTGCATGAATTCATAGGATACTTTTTCTTCTTTCTTTGTGTCTTTCAAGGAATTGGTCCATTTTATCTAAGTTGCCAAACATTCTTTCAAAGGCTGTGTGGTATTCCATCATAATACCCTGCTGAAAGATGTTTAGGTTGTGTCCAATGTTTGCCATTCTTAAAAATGCTTCAGAGCCTAACCCTGTACATCCTTGGGTGGTACATGAGAATATCTGAAGTACACATTCTGAAAAGTGGAGTTGCTGGGTAAATGTCATGTGCACTTTTAATTCTGATAGATGCTACCAAATTATTCTCCATAGAAATTGTACCAGTTTCTATTATCATCAGAAATATATGAGAATCATTTTTATTTTCCCCACACCCTTGCCAACACTAGGTAGAAAATGGCATCTTGTGTTTGTCATTTCCATATCTCTTATGAATGAGATTGGGCATTTTATATATATATATAAAATATACTTCTTGCAATTTTCTTTTCTTTTTTAAAATTTAATATTATTTTGTCAATAAACAATGTGGTTGATTATTGTGGCCAAATACTGAAACCTCCTTCCCCCCTCCCTCTCTCCCCTCCCTCCCAACAATGTCCTTTCTGTTTGCTTGTTGTATCAACTTCAAGGAATTGTAATTGTTGTGTCTTCTTCCCTCCCCACGCCCCCTGTTGTTTGTGTATTTATTTATTTATTTTTAGCTCCCACCAATAAGTGAGAACATGTGATATTTCTCTTTCTGTGCCTGACTTGTTTCACTTCATATAATTCTCTCTAGGTCCACCCATGTCATTGCAAATGGCAGTATTTCATTCTTTTTTATAGCAGAGTAGTATTCCATTGTGTAGATATACCACATTTTCCATATCCACTCATCTGATGATGGACATTTGGGCTGGTTCCAACTCTTAGCTATTGTGAAGAGTGCTGCAATGAACATTGGAGAACAGGTACACCTTCGACTTGATTATTTCCATTCCTCTGGGTATATTCCCAGCAGTGGGATAGCTGGGTCATATGGTAGATCTATCTGCAATTGTTCAGGGAAACTCCATACCATTTTCCATAGAGGCTGCACCATTTTGCATTCCCACCAACAATGTATGAGAGTTCCTTTTTCTCAGCAACCTTGCCAGCATTTATCATTCTCAGTCTTTTGGATATTAGCCATCCTAACTGGGGAGAGATGGTATCTCAGTGTGGTTTTGATTTGCATTTCCCGAATGCTGAGTGATGTTGAGCATTTTTTCATGTGTCTATTGGCCATTGGTATATCTTCCTTTGAGAAATGCCTATTTAGCTCTGGAACAAAATAAATAAATAAAGCTGGAGGCATAACACTACCTGACATTTTTGATATATTAATGAGTCATTTTCTACTCCTGCATTTTGTTTATTTTCATATTGGCTTGTGTCTTTTTTTAATTCATGTAAAAGGACTCTTTAATTAACCATCCAAGTTTAGTGACTCAAAATAATAACAGCCGTTAGTATTGCTCTCAAGTCTGGGAGTTCACTGGCATCAACTATGTAGTTCTTGTCCAGGGTCTCACTTGGGTTTCAGCCAGATGGTGACTAGGGCTGGAGTCATCTTGAAGGTGTTTTTGCTCATGTGGCTTATGGCTGGTCTAGGGAAATAGAGAAGTCACTAGTCAAATGTCCACTCTATTAAATGATTATGGAATAGGCCTTTGTGTATCTACTCCTTGAGCTGCTGGATATGGTAGCTGAGTGACATAAATAAATAAGATTCCCTTTGAGACTGGAATAATATTACAGTATTAAGAGTGATGTCTGTGTAGCAAAATTGTTTGGGAGAAAGGAAATAATAACAGGAATAACTGCCATGTCAACAGAAAAGAATATTTAAATACTCACACAGCCAAAATGTATTAAGTGACTATTACTTTCCAGAACTGTTCCAGGTACTGGATCTTCAGCTGGAGAAGGGGGTGGGGGAGGAGACAGATCAAGTTATTACCCTCATGGAGTTTGCAAGCAAATAAGTAAATATACAATATGTCAGACTGGATGAGATCATTTAGGGAGTAAGAACAGATAGACAAATGGATGTGGACTGAACCACAGTCCTTCCAATATCTGGAATTCTGGAATGTGAGAAAAAATAAGAAGGGAATACTGAGAAGGGGCAACTTGCGAAGATGTTGGAGAATCAAGAAGCAATGACATCCTGGTAGTGAAGAAATGTTTCAAAGAGGCAGGACTGGTCAACTGTGCCACACGATTCTCATCAGAAGACTGAGAACTGACCATTGGATCTAGTACATAAAAGTTATCAGTGACTTGGAGAAGAGTTGTTTAGTGCAGTAGTGGATTCAAGAAAAAAGGGAGAAGGAAAAAGATAGAGACAGAGTATAGACAGCTCTGTAAGTTTTGCTATGAAAAGTAACAGAGAAATGGAGACGTTTTAAAAGATGAGTAATATTTAACATAGCTGTATACCGATGAGATTAATCTTTACAAGTGGGAACATTTATGTTAAAAGATGGAGTTCAATTGCTGAAGTGATTTCCTTAAATAGGTGAGAGAAGGCAGGCTTTGGAGAAGTGGAAGCATCTGTCTTAGAAAGGAGCATGAACAATCATTCACAGTAAAAGCCAGAAAGGCAAAATATATGTGGTAGTATGCAAGTAGGTGGAGCCCTGCTGCGGTGGAATCTTTGGAAGTTCTCATCTGACAGCATTCCTTTTCTTATGAACTGGAACCAAGGTCATCATCCAAATGTGAGGAAGGAGCAGACTGTGAAAAACATCCAGAGGATGCTACAAGGGGATGGAAAAGGGAAACAAGTATTCCTGAAGAGGAGCCTAAAGACCCAGTTGAAATAAGAGGACGTGAACTTAAAGGGAGACATTTTTTTTTGAGGGTCTGGCTGATAAAACAGCAACCAGAAATCTTTTCTATTATCAGACTGTGGCCCAAAATGATTTGTATCAAAAATAAATTAATACAGGTAATTAAAATTACATTGAGGAAGAGAAGACAAGATAAACAAATGAGTCAACAAATGTTTCTATGTTTTTGTTATGTGCTTGGCATCGTAGCTCAGAAGTTTCTTTCTTATGTTTAAGAATGCCTAGTCTAGTTGAGAAGACTCAGATAAAAAAAAAACCAAGAGATTGAATATTATTAGTTACCAATCACCACTGAAATAGTGAATCAAAGGCAGTACAGTCATCCCTGGGCATCCTCAGGGGATTGGGCCCAAGATCCAAGTAGATACCAGAATTCTCAGATGCTCAAGTCCCTGACATAAGATGGTGTAGTATTTGCAAATAACCTGTGTACAGCCTCCTGTATACTTTAAATCATCTCTAGATTACTTATAGCACCTAATACAATGTAAATAGTTGTTACACTATATTCTTTAGGGAATGACAATTTTTTAAGAAGTCTGTACATGTTTGTAAAGTTGCAACCATCCATTTTCTTTTTTTCCGTGAATGTTTTCCACCTTCAGTTGGTTGAATTTGTGTGTGCAGAACCCGTGGATACGGAGGGCCGACTGTATGTACTAACTTGCTCAACAATGTGTAATCTAGGTAGTGAGTGTTATTGGTTCTGAGAGAAGCCAGTTTGCTATGAACTGTGAGAAAGAGAACTCTTTATCCTCTTTTTACAGAAACTGCACTGGGCAATGATGAAATAAACCACATAGAAAGGTAGAATGAAATCTATGGAGTTTGGAGGCAACCGTTGGAATTCAAATTCTGTGTTCTCCACTTACTAGCAATGTGGGAAAACAACTTAATATTTCTGCACTTCAGTTTCTTGATATGTAAAGAGGAGATGGTAATTCATGTGTCATGTAGCAATTTAGTCTCATGTAGTCTGTATTTCGAAAGTAGAGCTGGCTTCTTGGCAACCTGCAGGGGAAACCAACTCTTTTTGTCCTTAGTGAAAAAGAAATTTAATGGAGTTTACATGGGAAGCTCACACAATCCACAAAGCTGAAGGAGTAGGTAACAAGTTGGGAAAGAACCAGGGGGTGCTCCAGCAGCTGGGCAGCAGAACCATATGGTCTGTGCATGTGCTGTACACACAGCAAAGCAGCTGTAAACAGCTGCCACTGCCAAATCCCACAGCTTTGATGCCATGGTCAGTTGATTCACTGAAAAGTCAAAGTCCTAATTAATGTAGGAATGTCTGAGTGGCCAAGTCTCAGTCTTGAGCCCACTCCTTGGCTGTCAGAGAACAGAGAGCAGAAAAATCTACCTCTTTGTCTTTCACCTTCCACAAAGACTCACAGTGAGAAATTTCTCCAAATAAATAATTTGAATGTGTGGCAGGTTAAAAAAGAAAAATCTCACAAATGGTCACCACCGTGACCATATAAAATACACATTTGTCTTCCTGCCCATATTTTTACTTCCATAAAGGAAATGTTCCCACCTACTGCAATGCCATATATATCCCTCTCTCCCCAAAATGAAAAATAACCCAAAGGTACATATTTTACTTCATCCATTTCCAAGCTCAGGATCTTGGGTGATGTTCACTTCCCTTGACTTTTGTCTCATCCTGTCTTAATGGTCTGCAAATAGTAAAATGAAGTGTAAACTCAACAACCTGCAACAAACTCCAAAAATAAAAGGAGCCAAATAAAAAGGAAAGAAAAGAGAAATTCATTAAACTACATAAATAAAAACATATAAATGCACAGAAAATAAAGCATATAGGTATGTGCTATCATGCTAACAACACAGCCTCAAAACTCCTTTATCTGTTACCATTCAGATTCTTTATTCCTTCAACTTTAAATTTAACTACTTGTGGTTACTTACCTGTTGGAGTGACTAATCATCATACCTAAAGCATGGAGCCCTTGAAGGTTCTATCTACACAGGCTTACAATCCACCATTACTAGGTTCCATTCATCTCTCTGCTGCCCATTAAGGGAAGAAACCCTATTTCTTGTTAATTAGGATAAATCACTCTTGTCTACACTGTAATATAACCCCTTTTATTGCCTGTTTGCCCAGTGGCATGAGGAGACAGAAAAGTAGCTGGAAGTCTCACCTTCTAGTTCAGCAGAATTATTTTTGGGGGTCCCATAGTGGAAACATGTCTTTAAACTATTTAAACATTTCTTTAAAGTCTGTAGACATGAAGATGGGGTAGGAAAAAATTAAGTTGGTCATTAAGTCTAATCTTGAGAGTTGTTAACTCTATTTCTATCCTTGGTTCCTAGATTGATGTATTCTGACTGTTGGAGAAACAGAATAATAAATTTTCCTATAGCATAAATTAGCTGAAGAAGGTGCTTTTGCCTGAGGCCACTTCAAGAATATGCCATATCCTATAAGGACACCCACAATCTCACAAGATGTTATCTTCCAGCAGGCAAAATAACTGAGGTTTCAGTAGGTCATTCCTCTATTTTTTTTAAGAGTAGCTGTTTCTGTGTAACATGATACATAATAAGACAAGTAAATTCTATTGACATCAGGCTATATATATACTCCTTTCCCTGTAAAATAAAAGCAATATTGTGTGGGATGCCATGGTGATATATTGGCATTCTGGAGGTGAAAAGATGGTGCCACTAACAGAAAATAATGAGTGGGGAATGTAAATCCAGGTCTTGAGTGTGTGTTTATCCCAGGGAGAACAAATTGCTGCCTTGGGGAACAGTCAAGCAGGGGTAGAAAACTAGACACAAGCAGTAGATGTAGCAGTAAAATGTACTCAACTTTCCACCAGGGAGCTGAATGGTCTTCATTAGTCTGACATCATAATGGGGATGCCTGCTTCTGGGAATCAAGCACTTGCTGGGGCAATATCCAGATTATCCTTGAGAAGGGTTCGTTCATATTATTTATTATTTGGTCCATGGCCACTATATATGTGATCCTACTGAGCAAGCACCAAAATGGCTGGGGAAGATTCTAACTGACATGTATAGAGAACATTGTCTTACATTGCATTAAGATACCTTGGTAGAGAAGGACTTTGATGAGCATTTACATGGGACGGATACATCCTCACATCCTGGACCTATTCCAAAAGATCAATTCGCATACATTTTACCCAAATCTACATGTTACCTTCCTTCTAGATCTATGGCCATCTATCCAGTCTACTAGCCTGGGTTCATAATTTGAGTGTAGATTCTTACTCCTGGCCACTTTTCCTGCCTGGCAATATAGACAAAGAGATTTACTCTTGCAGTTTTGGCCAAAAGATGATCTCTCTTCCTCTATGTCCTTTAGCTCCTTCAATTTCTTCCTCAAGGAGGGTTTTAAGATCATGGGAGTCCAGTTTGGCTGAATTGATCATATTTTACAGAGCCTTATATGAAGACATCTCTGTCCTTTTTTATTTACTTGACACAAGTAACTTCCCTAGGAAGCCAAAGTTGTAGCTTGAGGGAGGAGCAGCAATATAGAAAATAGAACATTTTTTCTTCTTCATAGATTCTTCACCAGGCTGGCTTCTTACTTGCTACTTCCACTTGATGATAAGGAGTTTCTGGGTATGCCTGACTTTATAATGGTTTCATTTATCTGGTGTGCCATATTGAATGATTTGGCCCAGTATAGAGCCAATGGGTGTTTCTCAAATAAAAAAATTATTTTTTAATAGAAGAATTATAGCCTTACTGTAAAATTCTGAGTCCATACAGCGTCCTGGTTTGCTCCCACTAGAGTAAAATTAGATCTGCTGGTTCATAAAGGCTAACTGGCAGAGCTGATTGCACTGCCTCTGGCCAAGTTGGAGATCCTTCTTTTGCTCTGAGTCCCCTCAAAGCTGGCAGTTTTCCAATCACCCATTAAAAGCACCATGAAAAGGGTGCCCAAGTGAGTACATGATATCTTCGAAATCCAATGAGTTCCATTATTTGTGATTCTGTACTAGCTATAGAAGCAGGAAGGTGTAGAAATGTCTTCTCTGTTTTGTAGGTAATATCCCAACATGTCTGAGACCTGGATTCTTGAAACTTCATTGAAGTGGGTCCTTGAAGTCTTGTAAGGTTTGTCTTCTACTCTCTCACAAAATGCTTTCAAATGGTCTGCAGTGAAAGAGTAGTTTTTATTTTTATTTCCAGCCTGTCATGGACTGATATATCTTGTTCAACTCAATTAGAAAGTCCACTCATCTTAAGCTTAGATATTGCAGCCCCGTCAAATTGCTATAAACGTTTTTGAACTCATCGCATTGTGGACAAGTAACAGAAAATTTGCGAACTGGACCGTATTTTAGTTTCACTACTCCAACCCTCACACGAGATATCAAAACATACTAGATATTTCTCTTTCGTGATCTTCAAATCCTATCAAGATAATAGTATCACTTCAATAATTTAGTGTAATATCTTGAAGGATGCTGACATAGTTAAGATATCAATGGATTAAATTGTGTCAGAGATATGGACAGTTGATGTTGTCCTGACTCAAGACAGTGAAGATTTGCTGATGCCCTGACCAGACAAAAGAAACAGTGTTTGGCATATTCTGAATATTAGACTAGAGAAAATCCTTTATAAGATAAACAGGTATTTGTTAGATGACAGATTTCTGGATTGATTTGCTTCAGAAGACTGCCACACGTGGAACTGCAAATTAATTATTCAATGAGTTGCTGATTAAGTATATGATAAACCACTGTACTTATCCATCTGTCTTCTGCACTTGGCAAACTGTAGAACAATGTAGGATGTAGTTTATAGATCTGAATTTTTGAAGTATTTGGTGGTGGTCTTTAAGTCTGGAATTACCCTAAATTAAAATTTACCCAAGTTAAAATTCCATTTATTTCATGACTCTACTGACCTAAGCCAGCATAAAATATTCCTTAGAGGGCATTTATATTGTCTTATTTCCTAGTGCATAGTTACCTTGATAAATGGCTGCAGATCCAGTTCAACAAGATGAAAAGGTACATTTATAGTTTTCCTGGGATAACATTTCAGGGCCCTTCCTCAAGGATACCCAGCCTCCTCTTTATTCAAGGGGTACGGAGATTACGAATTGACTCAGAACTAGGAATGGGGTGAAAAGATGAAATGCTCTATCTTAGTGTCGTATCAGTTTCTCTTTCTCAGAGTAGGAGGGTTTTATTTGTTTTATTATACAGCATCAGTATAACTTTACTGAGATGATCAATTCACTGACAGTAAAGATCTCTCTGCACCAGTCAATTTTGATAGTTGCACTGGCTTTGCTATCTACTATGGTACCAAACTAACTTAGCATCTGCAGGATGAGTGACACTGTTTTATCTCTGCCATTCTGTGGCTTTTCAATCTCCATGGCAATCAAAGAGCTCATTTCATCTGTGTTGTCTTTCACTAGTATTCCCTGACATACAAATAATAGCCAAATAAAAACCTTTTCAAAAATACTGGTTTTCCCCACACAAATGTATATTTAAGGCCCTGGAGAAGAACATGTATACATTCTGTTCCCTCTCAAGGGACATAAAAGATGGGTAAATAAGTCATGCATTATAAATCCATGCCAACATTCATCTCCCTCAAACACATTATATTTCCTTCCACATTTAATAAACATCCCTAACATCTCACACTTAGAATACGTCCCAATTAAGACCAGGTTGTTATAAAGCACTCAAGTAAACTATTAGAATCATGTCTAGATACAAATTTGGTCCTTCTTTTCAAGTCTTTAATTGAATAATAGACCCTCTAGGGAATTCATGGATCTAACTCAACTGAAAAGACTAAAAACAAGGTGAGAATAAAACATACATGAAAACTCCTTGAGTGGAAGAAATTTCAATGTTTTCACATAATGCTGTAATTTGATGCCAAAGTTCAATTCAAGAAACAGAAATCACTCCAGGTATTTCAAGCAGGAAAAAAAAAAATCATTGGAGGAGTGGAAATCATGACATTTGGCTTTAGGTAAAGGGTGGAAACATCATAGCTGTGTGATCCAGAAGTCAGGAATGGCTATTGTTGCTGTCTCAGCTCCCTTCATCCATGAAGCTGGTGACAGATAATGGAACCCAATGTCCAGCTGCTACAAAGAGTCATATCTATTGGAGCTAACTCATATGCTTTCCCCACCTTCCATAATTTATATGCATTTAATTACTAGAACCAGGAATATAGAGAGATGTAGTTTTTAGCTTTACAAACTCTCTGGGCTAAAACCCTTCTCCACCCTGCCTTGTGTCCTGGGGCTCTGACCTGCTTTAATAGGCTTCCTTGTCCAGTGACCTACAGATAGGTCTGGACAAATTGGGGGGCCAGGAGTAGATGGGAGACAGAGAGAGCAAGTAGGTCAGTGTGTTTATTCCCTTGGTTCCCTCCCCATGAGGGTGCTGTGAGTTGATTGCATTATTTTTACCAAAGTCTGCAGCCCCTATTTGGTGGCTCACTCCAAAGAGCTCTTTCTGTCTCTGGGTTCTGCTAACTTCTCCATCCCCTCATACGTTCAGGTGTATGAGTGGTAATAGTACCCAGTTCTTACTAACTAGGTGATACTGTGGTTTCCCTTCAGTCTGCCCATATCTTTGTCAATGATCCTTTTACTAAATTCATCTCAAATTACTCAATTTGAATGTGCCGTTCATTTCCTGCCTGGAAACTAAATAGTTTGTTCTCCAAATTTAAGTACAGTAAAATAGCATGAAGAGAAACTAATCTAAGTATTCTGCAAACTTGATGACTCACAGGTTCAAATATGGAGTTTTGTTTTTGCTCCTTTACCTCTACATCAGGAAAAGACAAGAGATTTTTTTAGCATGGACATGGAAAGTCCTCTCGTCTCTTCTCTGCCTTGAAATGAGAATGGGTTTTGTCCTTTCCTTTCTTTAAGCTGTCCAGTTATTAGAAGCAGGTATCCCACCTGCAGACCTTAGCACTGACACATGGCAGCTGCAAGGCAGACCGTGAAGCATTGCCTGCAGTAGGCAGGCTCTTCCCGAGGTATAGTGGAGCCCAACCCATGGCAGATGTGGTTGCTATTAGAAGCTCATCCTTGACCTAAAATTTATACTAGATGTTAAACTATTTTTAACACTGCAGCTTGAAAAAGACAAGGTGAAGCAACAATTATATAAAGAGATAAATGTGGAGAAAATCTTAAATAAGAATAGTACTAGAATATTTCAAAAAGTTCATGGAAAACTAGAATTACAAAGTAATACAAATCTTTCCATGAACTATTTGACGATCCCTTGTATTTGGCAGAGAAAATTGTACAATTATGTGGAATCTACTAAAAAATTCTTTTCTGGGCCGGCCCGGTGGCACACTCAGTAGAGTGCGGCGCTTGGGAGCGTGGCGGCGCTCCCGCCGAGGGTTCTGATCCCATATAGAGACCGGTCTGCTCACTGGTTGAGCACAGTGCGGGCGCGACACTGAGGGTTGCGATCCCATTACCGGTCACGAAAAAAGACAAAAAGAAAAAAATTCTTTTCCTTCCTGGCTAAGATTTCTTCCTAGAAGTTATAAATTTTATTAGTGTTTTCTAAAAAGCAGGAATTTTTGAAAAACAGGTAATTCATTCATTAAACATACAGCTATGATATTTCTATTATGTGTAAAATATGTATGGGGTAAGAAACACAGAGAAATATATTTTCCCCCCAAATATGTAAATATCCAGAATATAAGGCAATTGATGCTGTAAGTAAAATGAGTAACTCAGATAATAACTTCTTGATGGAGAAATCATTATAAGTTACATTATACCTTCTTGGCTTGCTTTGTATATTATACCTATAGTGCATCATTGTAATACATTGGCAGTGTTTCAAAATTACCATACAGCTAAAATAGGAAAATAATAATGACAAACAACGTGCCTTAACAATGAGAAAACTAGAGAAATTTTCAATAAGCCCTTGCTAAAATGCAATGAAACATTTGCCCAATATGAAATAAAGGTCAATGCTTTTTCCCTCTGGTAAATGCTGCTTTGGGAGAAAAATCAAGGAGCACTATGCACTGCACTTGCTTTGAACAATGCTTCCATTAGTAGAACTATAACAGTATTTAAGAGGTTTCCTTCCTCTTGCATATTGCCACTGGGTTTAATAGCCTTAGATCTTTTATAACATGAAAACAACTTTCAAAAGCAAACACTGCCTTGAACTTCGTATTTTATCAAATAGAAACTCTTATTTTTGAACCCCCTTGGCTTTTATTTTTTGAAGGACAAAGAAGATGAAGATGCTTGCCTGCTAACTAGGTGTTTTTGTTTTTATTGTTGTTGTTTCAAACCCAATAAGTTGTACAGCTCTTATGATGAGATTCTAGGTCTTAGCTAATCAGTTCTGAAAGAGGCCATTGCTAAGTTTTGGATTTGCTTTCATATCTCCACATGTATATCCTACTGTTTCTTATCTCAGCCTTGAAACTAACAAGAGAGCCTCTCCTGAGGTCACTGGGGCTGCTCATGATGAGGTATGGTGAGGTTTCTCACCATTCTCTCTAACCCTGGGTCACCTTCCTCTGTACTGGTTCTTTTCCTGTCAGTATTTAAACATGCCCAATTATCTCCCAAGTTAAACAAAACAAAGCAAAAACTCTCCCTTAAACCTACGTATACGAGTATCTACCTCTAACTACTCCCGATGAAGAATGGGGTAGAGTCGCTTCAATTTCTCAACTCTCAATTGCTCTTCGACCCCTGTTTATTCTCATTCTCCCTCATACCTGAAAACACCAAAGTCAATGGTGACCTCTTACTGACAAATCAAATAAGCCTTTTATAGTCCTTGTTTAGTTTGATTGATTAGTAGTATACGAAAAACTGACCACCACGCTAACATTATTGAAGTAAATTTTGTCTTAGATTGAATTATATCACACTGAAATTAATTAATAAATCAATTAATTAACTAACTTAGTAAAGAATGTGAGGTCAGAATGCCTGGATTCCAATCCCAGCACCTCATCACTTAAAAATTATGCAATCCTAAGCAAATTTCACAATTCCTTAGCACCTCAATTTCCTCTACCATGGGAAATATACTAGGGTTATTGTGGTGATTAAAAATACTAAATTTAAAAGCACCTAGAATGGAGCTCACCAAGCTTATGGAGAGTCTTCAATAACTGTTAGCTGTTATCATAATTGATTTACCCTTTAAAATTGTTCTCTCTCCTGTCTTCCTCAAATCTCAGCCAGTGAGATCAGGTGCCTGATACTTTACTTTGGAAGCAAAATTTGGTGGACTAGATCACAGAGTTTACATAAAGGAAGACCAGGTAGGAAGAAGTGAGGAAACCCCAGTCCTATCAGAGAAGATTGACACAGAGCCAGAGGTGAAGGACAAAGTCTTTAGAAGTGTGTTCAGATTTCTGAACTGAAGGAGTGTTAGGTAAGTTAGATGGAGAGTGATTTTGGTGGGATGTGATCTCACTTTCCAGCCATTCTGTTTTCTTGGATGGGATGGATGGGATCTAAACTTCCTGCAGCTATAGCCCACCCCCTGCACCAGGAGTACTGAGAAGGAGTTAAGTTGGGAGCCATTGGGATGGTCATGGTGAGGGCCAGTGAGACCCATAGCAGAAGCTGTGATGGACCACCCTGCCTAGGAAGCCTGAGGTCTCAAGTGTTTGTAGTGGCACCTAGAGCCCTGGGGACAGCTATCAGTCCAGGTATGTTACCAGCTCTGACCAAACTGAGAGAGACCAGATTTCATTACTTTACTTGCTGACTTTATTGAAGGTCAGTGGAGTGTTAACAATGGGGGCAGCGTGGGGACATTGCTTGGCTCTAAGGAACTTTTTATTCTGAGGTCATAAGTTCACCTGAGATCTGATGATTTCTCCCACATACCTCTTGGATCCCTCTTCTTTGTTCCTGGAATAGGAAACTTCACTTCTTGCCTGGATTTCTGCAACGATAATTAGTCCATCCGGATTTGCTGTTTGCAACCCATTTATAACATTGTGGACAGAGTGAGCTTTCCTTTATCTTAGACTGATCTTTAAAAATATATTATGGTCTGAATGTTTGTGTCCCCCAAAATTAATATGTTAAAATCTAATCCCCAGTGCAATAGCATGAAGAGGTCCAACGGTTCGGAGGTGATTAGGTCGTGAAGGCCAAACCCTCACGAATGGAATTAGTGCCTTATAAAAGAGGCCCGAGGGAGCTTGTTTGCCCCTTCCACCAGGTGAGGATGCACATGTTTGATATTTATAAGGCACCCAGCTTATGGTATTTTTGTCATAGTACCTGAATGGACTAAGACAAACTACAAATTTGATTATGTGACTTCCAACTGAAAGCACTTCAGAGGCATTTCTTATTTTTCTCAGAAAGCCAGATTCCTTCATATGATTTGTAGGACCCTTTAGAACTTTCTGGCCCTCCTGCCCTCCCCTCTGTGCCTGTCCCCCTCTCCTCTCTACACTCACCTGCCTCCATATTGCCGTGCTGAGCCCAATGCCTCTTATTCCAGGAACATTGTTTTTCCTCACTTGCTTGTGCCTTCACCTGGCTAAATACATAATTATTCTTCATGTTTTTTGAAACGAGCCTTTTCTGACTAGTCCTGGTTAAGGTCCTCTTCTGTGTGTTCTTATAGTGCAATATACTTCTTTTACCACAATGATCAGCATTGCCTGCTAGAGTTTACATTCTGGAGAGATTATTGAGATCTTGGTAAAACCTGATAATTAACATCCTTCTATCCTACCTCAGCTTGGAACCACAGAGAAAAGAAGACAGAAGAGTCAAATTTCTCTGTCCTCAACTTTTAGCCTTTTAAACTATATTGGATATCATGGCTTAAGTTTGGACAAATGGCTTTCTAACTCTTCCTTGAAATGAATGTATCCTTCCAAATGTCCTGCACTCCTGTTAGGCCAACAGCAGATGACAACAATGGGAAGTCAAATCCCTACAAACAGAGAGGAAAGAGGAGCCAACTGTCTTAGTCTGCTTGTGCTGCTATAACAAAATACTATAGACTGGGTAGCTTATAAACAACAGACTTTTATTTCTCACAGTTCAGGAGGCTGGAAAGTCCAATATCAAGGCTCCAGCAGATTTGTTGTATGGTGAGGGACTGCGTCCTGGTTCATAGATGGCACCTTCTCACTGTGTCCTCACATGGTGGAAGGGGTGAGGAATCTTTCTGGGGCCTCTTTTATAAGGGTATTAATCCCATTCATTAGGGTCCAACCTCATGTCCTAATCACTTCCCAAGGCCCTGCTTCCAAATGCCATCACAGGGAAGATTGGGTTTCAATATATGAATTTGGGGGATACAAACTTTCAGACAATGACATTAATCTGTACTTTCCCAGGTCCTTCTGAAACACTCTCCAATCAGAGATGTCACTCTCACTCTCCCAAGAGAAGAGATTAAGAGTATGAAACCAGAGGCCAGGCATATTATCCTAATGGAGCTCCCACCATTTCACTTGGAAACATAAAGCCAGGGGATACCATGACTTCTATTCCCCAACCTCCTCAAAAGAGGAAGGACTATATTCTGTCCAATGTCATATCCCTGCTCCCTAGCATAATGCCTGGCAAGAGTTGGTAGTTAACAGTAAATATTCATTGAACAAATAAACATCTTCAATAGTTTTGATATGGACCTACTTATATAGAAGATCTGAACCAATGTCCTCTTGGGATTTCCTTTCAGTGTCATGATATTATGGGTTAACTTTTGAGGTGCTGCATTTTTTAGACTGTGTTACTATACAGAGATCACAATTTTGTGGCCTATAGCTCTAATGTAATGAGTATGCCTTGTTTGTTTGGCCTGTCCAGTGATTTAGTGGATTTTGAATTAAGATGTCAGAAAATTTCACATAATCCTGTGGGTTTCCATCATGTCCTTAAAACTCAGAAGATACGGTACAATGGGCTTGTCTTCCCAAATATCATACATAGGCTATTTGGGATCTGAGCAGAAATTGCCCCTCTGGAGGGGGAATGCCCGTGTATGTGTGCCACGTGATCTCCCCCTTCTTATTGCTGCCTCATTCTCTGGTTATGTTTCCTGCCTGGCCCTAGAACTGTTAGACTTTGTCATTCCTGTACAACGCTTCAGAAAAATTGCAAATTTACGTCTTCCCTGTCATATTTAAAATGTAATTTTTTTTTGAAATACATAGTGTGCACTTTAATTCTCCCTTTGAAAACTCCAGGGCTGTAATCAACAGGATTCATTGCTATTTAATCAGTCTTCAGAATGCATTAAAATTTGATCTGACTTGAAAACAATACATTTACTTACAAAAATCTTTAAGGCAACTCATCTATTGGAGAAAGCAAGGCATATTTATAATGGAAACATTACTCGATTTTTAGAACTTGCCCTCTTGCTGTCCTTGTAGCTTGTCCTTAGGTATGATTTAAGACTTTCCTTTGCCTGTCAATTTGTCTGAAAGGTGACATTGCTTTTCTGATAAAATAACAGCAGTGGTTCATATTGGTTGGGCTAAATGGTGTATTTGCAAAATGCTTTGAGTTTCTCTAATCAAAGAGGCTATACAAATTCTCCAAAAGGAGTAAGGGGATAATTGTGATCATAGAAACTCATATCACACATGAGGAAGTGAAATGAGTAGTTATAACAAAAGCATTCACAAGGATTCATGTAATTCAGAATGAAGGTAAAAGGGTCTCATGTCAGAAATAGAACTATTAGAAGCCAGATCATTATAGAGGTTGTTTAATTAATTCTTTACTGTGAGAAGAAATGCCATTGACACTTCATTATTTTGATACTGAAACCACAATTTAGGGGCTTTCAAAATGTTTATATGAAACCATGAATAGATCTCCTCAGTTCTTTGTGAAGGGAGCTTCTATTTCTCTATTCAAAAGCGCTATTTGTTGGAGATGTCCTTGTAGTTCTCTCCTAATGTATTTTTATACTTTGTCCCTGGGGATCTATCTTTCTGTGAATTGTTACTCGTAACTTTCAGAATTAAGAAACTGTATCTTTGGAATAGGATGGGAAGTGTTCTGAAAAATAGATTACCAATATCTTATTAAAGTTATTTTATTCAGACAAAAATGGAACTCAAAACTGGGAGAAAAGATTCTTAAAATAAACTGCTGCTTTATAGAAGGCATAACAAGCCCCAAGCCAAGTCTTTCATTATTTTAATAATTTCTACTTACTTATTACTTTAAATATATAATTCATGCTTAAGAGATGGTGATTTTTCTACAAATCTTTTCATCAAAAAGGTGGATATTTATGACTATGAAAGTGCTTTAAAAACTATAAATTTGAATTCTTAAGTTCTTTTTGTTTGTTTTTTACTTTTTTTTTTTCACACTACAATAGTTAACTTTATTTGATTAAGGGCTCCTATTGCAAGCATTAAACCAAGCAGGGGTTTTAATTCTGCAAGCCCAAAGTCACATACTAGCGAAGATAAAAGCAAACTGTGATACACATACATGGATGAAAACTAAAGGCTCATGGTTAATCACATTGTAGTTTTTAAATTTCTACCAGCCTAGAACTTAATAGTCACAGGTCTTTCAGGTCCTCCTGAATGTCCCACAGGGTATCAGCACTTCTCTTGAGCTGAGCAACCTCATCATCCTTCAGCTTCTGGTTGATAACACTGGTTAATCTCTGAGCACTGAGTGTACACAGAAGGCTCTGGAAGACTTCATTCTCAATGCCATACATCCCTTTCACCATTGTTGACACTGGATGAATCCTGGATAGATTTTTCAACATGGATTCAATGAGATCAGCCACACTTAATCCAATGGCCCAGTTCATGTATCCTTTTAGCTTAATGACTTCATAGGCACTATCAACCACCATTTTACGTACTTCCTTCCAGTTCTCACTATCATTATCTGTTCCCATTTCTGGATTCAGTTCCTGGAGAGAAACACCTGCCACATTCACTCCACTCCACACAGCCACACTGAAATCGCCATGTTCTCCCAGAATCCATCCATGACAGCTGCTGGGGTGATTGCCAAATTTTTCAGCCATAAAACAGTGAAATCTAGCAGAATCCAGATTACACCCACTTCCAATCTCTCAGTGCTTGGGTAATCCACTTAGTTTCCAGGTAACATGTGTAAGGATGTCCACTGGGTTGGACAGTACAATTATGATGCAATCAGGACTGTACCTGATGATCTGAGGAATAATGAATTTGAAGATGTTAACTTTTCTCTGCACCAGATTGAGACAACTCTCCCCCTCTTGCTGACAGACTCCTGCAGTTACCACCATAATCTTAGAACTGGCGGTCACAAAGTAATCTTTATCTGCTACAATTTTAGGCGTCTGAAGAAATAAGTTCCCATGCTGCAGATCCATCATTTCTCCTTTGAGCTTATCTTCCAAAACATCCACAAGAGCAAGTTCATCAGCCAGAGACTTTCCCAGAATGCTGATAGCACACGCCAAGCCAACTTGTCCAACACCCACTACAGTGATCTTATTGTTTGGGACCGTTGCCTTCTCTTCTGCAACTGCTGCAATGAGTTTTTCCTTAAGAGTTGCCATTGTGCACAGGAGAGAGAGGGCTCTGCAGAGCGCTGAATAACAGTCCTGAGAGGGAGACAATGTCCGCGGCATGCGTCTCCTCCAGCGCAGGATCCGCAAGGCTTTACTTATGTTTTAAAAAGGCAAATTATTCACTAGTCTAGTTGTTTCCATGAAATAGTTCTTCGGTGGTACTTTTGCTTCAGTGATTTAGGAAGGCAGCTAAAGACATAAAATATTATTTCTTTGTATTTTTTTCTCACTTTCTTTATATCCAATATTGCTTTTAAGTGAATCTCTAACTGTTGTCTGACTGGTAGAAATAAATTGTATAAAGTATTGCCTTAAGAAAGACATAGGTATGACAGATACACCACTTATCCTGATTTGATCATCACATGTTGTACACACATATTGATAGTCAGCTCTGAACCCCACAAATATGTATAACCAATTATGTTTCAATAAAAAAGAGAAAGACATAGGCAAGTATTAATAAATGATAGTAAGAATAAAATAATAAATACTTGAATCACATATAATCAGTCATTTAACCTGATATATTTTTTAACCTTTCATTCTGTATTCAGTGTCTAAAACATGGGCTTAGTGTCATAAACAGCCGAATGGACCTGGCAACACCAAACAAAGGAGATAATTGAATTAATGGGTGGCTTTTATTAAGTGACCCATATTCTTAGGTACAGGTTCAACATAACACATTATAAAAATAACTTTGTATGAAAAAATACTAAAAGAACTAAAGAAAATAGATACCATTTCATGTGCTATATTCTGTGTACATATTTCTTTCATAGCACTTCATTGAGCTATAGATAGATAGATAGAGATAGAGATAAAGTGATCAAATCTTTCTCTACTAGGATCTTTACTGATCTGCAAAATCCTTGAAGGAAGGACTGTCTATATGTTTGGATCCCTGGTACCTTAATACATTGCATGCCTTATAATGGAATGTCAATAAATACCCATTGAATAAATGAACATATTTCTTTTTGTATTTCTATTCCAACTTACTGAGGAAGTTGTTTCTACAGATTTTTATAGCTTGATGATAGTCACCTGATGATTCGTAGACTCAGAATACTCCTTAACCAGATTTTGCTGATTCTATTCAGTACAGTTAACCTAAATACTTTATCAAAATCCAAAAGTATCTTCTAAAAACATTGCAAGTCTGGATCATGAAATCTAGCATCCTACATTAGAAACAGGTAGGGTTTATACACATTTTGCTCTTGATAATTGTTTTGTCCTATTTCACCAATTAATAAGATTATTGGGAGCAATTTAAATTTTTCTACAAAATTTATTCATTTATCATGAAATACCACCTCTTTAAAAAGGAGCCATTTATAGGTTGGATTTGATAGGTTCCATTGTTGGAAGTCTCCTTCAAAGCCTCTTTCCTAATATCTTTGTAAGAGATCACTACAAATAAACTTTTGAGAAAACAACTTCCAATTCTAGAATCTGAAAATCCAAGTCGGGTATATTCAATTCCTCCAGCGTGGTAAGGGAAGTATAGATTATATATCCTATATTCACAGCTCCATTCCCAGAACATTTAACAGAGCTTGGTACATAGTAGGTCCATAATATTTTTTTGTTTGAATTAATGAATAAATCAATGAGAAATACTGTATATAAGTCCTTCAGCCATTAACATACTAAAGATATAAATTTTCTTCACACTGATCAGTGCGACAGGATTACCAAGAACTCTGAAGTGGCAACTGAACGTCATGGACAATTACTTTCAGAAACAAGATTTTATAAAAAACATATGAAAATCCAATTATTGTTTTAAGCAGACATAATTTAGTATTTGTATGGGGAAGTCTAAATAACTTTATTTAACATGCTATTTCATCTTTTAAGCATATCCCTGTACAAAAATTAAGCTGTTTACAGAATCCTTACCAAGGTCTTTTGTATTGCAGTTAGTTGATTGGTTATTTCAGCCATCAAAGTTTTCCAGGCCAAGGTCAACTGTTCTATGCTTTCTGGTACATAACTTTGGAATTTCAACAGAATATTTGGTGAAACATTTGAGGAAACCACTAAAGAAATATTTCTTAGAAAATTTTTGATCCACTCTATAACTGCTTCTGTAACAAAGATATAAATTAGGCCAATCTATTTGCACAAAAAATTTTAACTCTTCCTCCTACAAAACTGCAAACTACAAGCTATGGATATCTGTTCAGTGAATAGCAGAAAACCTTTCTTGCAAGCTCTTAACCATCTCAAACTGACAAGGGCCTGGCACACGCTATTGACGGATGTTGGAGGTTCAGAATCTGTGCAGCACAATCACCTGTGCAGCATGATACCAACACTGATTCTCAGGCCTCATCTGCTGAGATGCTAATGAAGAATTCCATAAATTTTTATATTTAAATCACTCATCTAAAACAGAGATGTGCACAATAATAAAATCATAG
Organism: Galeopterus variegatus; assembly: GCF_000696425.1. NCBI lineage: Eukaryota > Metazoa > Chordata > Mammalia > Dermoptera > Cynocephalidae > Galeopterus > Galeopterus variegatus. The sequence continues at coordinate 595,465 of NW_007726453.1, read as the reverse complement.
TGCTGAAGTGGACTTCCTTCAACTCTAATTCATCTCAGATTTCAAATAGAACAACAACTAAGCCATCGGAGAGGTGAAACCCTTTCCCTTTATAAATCCAGTAGAAGCTCATTAACCAATGTCTCCTATCATCCATCACTCACTTTAAGATTAGCACCTATATTTGTATACTGCAACATTGCATGTTTTCAAATGAGGACAGAATATTTGAAATTAAAAGATAAAAAATACTCTTTGAGGTATGTTCATTTTAGTTAATGTTTGTGGGGATGGCAAGCTCTGACCATTTTAGAAGGTCTCTCCAAGAACATCCTTAAGCAAGTATCGGCTGATGAAGTACAGATTTGTAGCAAGCTTTTTCTCCTCTTTGTTACCAGTTGTTGTTATTGTCCACCACAAACCTGTGAAAGCTTCTGCACTTTAGCTTGTTTACTGTGCATTCTCAATGTCTACAAATGCAAACAGACAGATTAGGAAAATAGTCAGCCATTCCTTTTAACAGGGTTTGTAAGTACCACACAAATTGCACCTCAAATGCCTTCAGGTGTGGAAAGAACTGCATCTCCCTTTGTGTAATTGTGAGGCCAATAATCAGCCTCAAGCTAAAGAGGGACTAGCAAGACTTCCTCTTCTGATCAGACAGAGATAAGAGTGAAACACTACCTGTCAGACTTTGCCCATGGTCCTCAGACAAAATGACAATCTTAATGGACTATGGTAAGCTCATTTACTTTAGAGGTGAAGAAAAATCCTTAACAATGAAACATTCTCAAGAACCAGGGAATTTAAAGCAAATATCAGAACACATATTTATTGCACTTATGGAATGAAAGGGAAATCGGTAGATAAGGGGCAATAAACCTGCACTGATACATAACAAAAAGGAAAAAAAAGGAATGATTTTTTTCCCTTGCTTTAGGACACAGAGGAGGGAAGAAAGCCAGAGTCTAGAGTAAGAGTTGAAGAGGATACGTTGGAAAGGGAATATGAAGCATGTACATAAGTTGTAAAACTGCTGACTTCTTTCATTACAAAATATCTACAGGCAGCATTTGAAACTCTCACTTGGGGAGAGGCTGTCTTAAAGCTGATGTTAGTTCCCTAAAAAGGAGGCTCAAATGGCCCAGGTTGCCCTGGCAATGCTTTGTTGAAGCACTATGTCCCTAAAGAGCAGTTTTGCATCGATAGATTTCTTGGTCTCACATGCAAAAACCTACAGTGGAAACGGAATGCCCCTGCTCTTTTACTGTGCATATGAAAGGAATAGAAAAGAGGCTAGAGCTTTCTGATCCTTTAAAACAAGCTCTCAAGCATTTTACTGTCTTTTGAAAATCCTGTGAAGTTTCCTCCTGCACACACGTCCAAGATGCATTGTGTGGGGTGCATTAACTTAGAGCTTGTTTTGTACTTCACCTGCTGCCTTGTTTAAATGTCTGCCTTTGTGAGCCCATTTTGCCAGGAACCCTATTCTCCATCTCAGCAACAACATATAGGTCAGGGCAATTGAAGCTGGCACTTAATGTGCATTGACGACAGACTGGTAGTCAGGTAGCCTGGGTTCTACTCTCTGCTCTTCCATAAATACTTTTGTATTCCAAGAAAATCACTTTTCCTCCCTGGGCCTCTCCTTCTATATCTGTAAATCAGGAGTGTTGGACTGGTTGACTTTTAAGGTGCATTCCATCTCTGTAATTTTAAATTTCTACATTGGCAAAAGAGTATTGGTAGGCAATATTTGAAAACCTCCGTTTTTCCTTTTGGCAGCCTTTTTACATCCCTTCATGGAAGAAGAGAACTTTCTATGTGTTATTTTTTATTTTTAAAAAGTGAAACAGACCCTGTTCATGTGTTATTTAACATTTATTTGTATACTACTTGGTTTTCAAGTATTCCCAGGAACTTAGCAATGCCTTACCCAGCTCAAACTGGCTTTGATTTGCTTTCCAAAATTTACACTGGCCAAAATACTTTGATAAAAAATGTAAGGGCCAGCCTGTGGCTCACTTGGGAGAGCGTGGTGCTAACAACACCAAGTCAAGGGTAAGATCCCCTTACCGGTCATCTTTAAAGAAAAAAAAAAGTGTAAATGATAGTTTTAAATAGAGATTTACAGTTTCTTTTCTTTTCTTTTCTTTTTTTTTTTTTGTCATCCACACCATGGGAAACTGTGGCTCATTTTGGGGAGGCAAATCCTTCTTGTATTCCTGCAAGGTGTTCACCATTTTTTAGTCTGCTTTAGTAAGATTTAGCCCAGGCAGGGGAGATCAGCATTTAAGCTAAGTCACTACTCTAGTTGCTGGTAGAGTGCAGAGACAGCGTTTAAATAAAGGTTTCAAAGGAGGTGACTGTTAGCTTTTTATCTGGGCCAGTTCTCTGGATGGATTCCTCACTTCTCATTTTACTTTCCTTTAAATTTTTATTTTCATCAAAGTTATATGTGATTAGTTTTAAAAAATAGCATCACTCTAGAAGGCTTATTACAGTAAACTGTGCAGCAGTTCCTGTGCTTCCCCATCCCCCCTTACCTTACTACTGATCCAACTTCCCAGGCCAGTCACCTCCACCCTGTGCTGGAAGTCCTGACTCCAGAATCCCATGTCATCCTCTTGAGTCATTGCTCGTTTTGCTTGTTAACATATTCCAGGAGCCTCCTGAGAACGGGTGCTCATTCTCTTGGTCCTTGTAGATTTAGACACTTTTTATACTCTGCTCTCAACTGAGTCAGGTTTCAGAGTAAACATATGTTTACTCAGTCTGTTTTGCTCAACTAATAAGAAGTAGTTCAATGCTTTCTTTGTATTATTAAACCCAACTTTGGATAGATGTCATTTCAGTGTGGAGTAAAGGCATCCTTAACTCCTCTGGGAGAACTGCCATTTTGATTTCCTCAAAAACTATGGTACAATTTGTTTCAAAAGTATTTAGCAAAATGTTAAATTTTTTTCTGTATTCTCTAACTCAGCACCAATATTGTACTCATTGCTTTCTGCCCCCAAATCTGTTCTTTCTCTTTTATTCCTATTGAGATTCATAGCAGTCATATATGCAACCAACCAGATCTGAAAACTCAGACATCTTTGTCTCCTTCTGTCAAATCTTCCACATTCAGACATGCAGAGTCCTCTCTATATTACCTTTTGCATTACCTTTCTATTCTCACTGCAACCCCTAAACTTCATTCAACCCTTTGTTACAAAACAAAAAAGATAAAGTGATTTCAGCTGCAAGAACTGAATGATGTAGTGACAATGGTGATATCATAACTAAGTTTTTATCTTCCTAATTGAGAAGTCTGGAGGTAGACAGCTACTGGGTTGATTAGAAGCTCAATGATATCATCAAGGATCCACAGCCTCTTGCTCTTTCAGCTCTGCTGTTCTCAGGGTGTCAGTAATGTCTCCCTTGTAGTCACAAAATGGTTTCTGCAGTTCTAAGCATGAATTCTCCCCAGTTCCCTGGTCCACACTGACTTATCCCTCCTCTATGTTTAGAGAACTAACTACCTTCTTCCTTCTGTTATATTTAATAGTGGACACATCTATGTTAAAGGATCATGAGTTTCTTAGCGGCAGCAACTTGTGCCTGTACGTATCCCCACTGTGTCTTTTTCATAGGAGGGGTTCAATAAATGTGCATTGAGTTAAATTAATTTAAATTAAATTGTTGAACTCAAAGTTCTTGGAAAGAACTCTAGCTGCAGACATCCCATCAACCCTCAAAATGTTCTAATGAACTTATCTCTCACTAAAATGAGCTAATCTCATTCTTCTTGTAGGTATTTTACTCTGTGAATGGTATTTTGCTGTTTGGTTGGAATGCAATTTACAGATTTGGAATTCCAAGAAGTTCAAAGTAAACAGAATACAACAATTGAAGCAATTTAAAACAAACAATATTACTGACATGCTCACATTCAGAACAAAGTCAAGTGCTGAAGGAACACTTATGGAAGGTGTTGATTTCTTTCCATTCTTCTCATCGTTACATAGTTTTAAAAGCTGAAAACAAGGATTGTTCTTTCATGTTACTTTTATTAAACTCTTCAATTAATTTACTCATTCATTCTAAGGGTACTAAATGCAAACTAAGTAAAAACAGTCAATAATTTTTAACATAGTGACATGCAGACAAGTGTATTAATGGCTATTATAAGCACACCAGTAGCTGTAAGTTGTTTATTTCTTCAGTTACTTGAGTAGGTTACATCTAAAGGGAAAGGAATGAAAGAGAGCCATGAACTATTTATTCAGTACAGAGGCTCTTGTACCAGGAGCAAGATCTCGGGTTCTTCCTGGGCTCCACCCACAACAGATCTTCCTACATAAAAATCAAGCCACTAGCATCCACAGGGATTAGGTCCTTTGTTTGATTCCAGATGTTCCCCACCACTGACTTTAGATTTTCCTGAGTTAGAGAAAAAACTTTGGTTTGCTCCACTACAAACCCTTTAATAGGACTTTCATCAGATTTCGCTGGTGAAGTAATTGTTTCAGTTGCAGCCTCCATTTATTTATGAGCACATCTACTATACGAGATCACAATTTTTTTGTCTTTATTCTTAGCTATTGATCATCTACAATAATCATGTTCTGATTAAATGTTATTTACCAGGGAAAATATTTTCATTCAATGTCAAAAGGTTTCATTTCACCTAACTTCTTTTGTTACATAAACTCTCAGCTTTCTCCTCTGTAAAATGGGAATAAGTGCTCCTAGCATAGTGTTGAGAAATTAATACTTGTAAACCATTTAGAACACTTCCCTGTAGATTCAACATGCGCAATACATGTTGACAAGTACTAGTAGATTTTAAATTATAGATAATATTATGTTTTGGTTTATATGTCTAATTGCCTACAAAATTAAAGTCAGGTATCACTGAATTAATGGAAGACACTGACTGGATTTGTTTCTGTGCCATATGAAGATTTAGAGTGGTGTTATTAAGAGCTTGGAAAAATAAACAGGCTTTTCCAAGATTTTCTCCTGTCTCAAATTTTCAGGATTCTTTTGGCTTTACATCATGGATGAAGCAAATATAAATTATTACTGTATTTTTAAAGCACCAACCATTTTTTTTCAATTTGAAAATCACTGTTAATATTTTATATGTGTAAAATATGTATTAATTTATACATGTGCTACCAATAATGTAATCAAATTTGTAGTAATGCTGTCAAAGCTAACTTAGTTTGATCAATTAAATCTGTTTTTCAAAAGAACACTAGACTTAGTTATTAAAAATCTTAAATGTGCATTTGGTTGGTGTTAATAATTTTCATTTGATTCATAGTAAAACTATTATTTAAACTACTGAAATTCCATAGTTTGTATTTTTTATAATAATTACAGTATTAGGAATGAATGGTTTTACACTGCAAGCATCTCAAGTTTTAACATTTCTATTGTGATGGTATTCACAAGTTCTCTGCATTGTGACTTTTTTCATTTTAATAAAAATTCTTACAACAAAAGAAAAATTATTGAGGTTCTCCCTTAAAAAGGAAGGTGTCAACCTCAAGTAAAATGGAAACTTTAAGAATTAATTTTGTCCACTTTATGTAGAGAAGGAATATTTAGTCTTGAACATTTAAAAGAACAGGAATGTCTTTCTTAGCTATTCACGTTCTTGAAAAATAGCCACTTCTTAAAACAGAAACATCAGGATTGTTTAGTTTTCTGTGAAGCAGCATGTTTGGTAAACAAATGCAGAGAATGGGAACATTTTTCAGCTTCCTGAAAAACCTTTAGATGCATGACTGCACATCATCTCTCCAGAGTAAAAATACAAATGACAGCAACTACTTAAAACCCTGTCCAAAACTCACACATTTGTTAAAAACATGAAGGTTGTGGAAGACATCACTTGCTACTATGAATCATTATCATTCATTAGACTTTGAATTTATTTTACTGAATTGATTTTTTTCAGCTGTTTCAGAGTTCGTTTTGCATACTAGTGGAAAAAAATAAAGTTTAAAATTAATTTATTTGACTTACAGTTTAAGATGATGTCTGGGTAAGAATCTCCCAATTTCCAACAAAACACTTAATATAGAGAGAAAGAAAAAAGCATCATATCACTATTGAAATTAAAATTGATAATCAACCCATTTTTAGAAGATGGGCAGCAATTTTAATAACAATAAAGGGGAAGAAACAGGATCAAGAAAAACAGCTGGCAGTTTACCTATTCTTCACCCATCAAAAAGAGTCACCCGTAGATGAACACAGGCATGGAGACTTTCATATCACACTCTGACTGTCTGGACCTGCATCATTCAGTACTGTAGCCACCAGTCACATGTTACTATTGAGCATTTTTTAAAATGTGGCTACGAGAAAATTTAAAATTATATTTGTGGATTGCATTTTTGGCTCCTGTTATATATACACAGTGCTGATCTATATCACGGCTCAGAGAGCCACGGTCTGTTCTAACTTTAAAACTGCCTAGCTTGGTGGACCTTCTGTTTGTAGTGGCTAGAGTACTTGTCTTCCCTAATCCCTCTCTTTATATATTCACATAGTCACTTGGTCTCAGAAAACAAGGAAGAAATTTGGGGTGGAGTTGGGATGGTGATTAACTACTGATGGTTTATTTTATCATGAAGCTTATAGACAGTGTTAACCAGGGAAGAGTCCTAATAGCAGGAAATATGTTGAAATTTGCAATTTTAATTTATAGCATCATTGCAGCATGTTACAGAACCAGATGGAGTGAAAGGATAAGAGCTGTGCTGCATTAAACACTGCTTGCAATTCAGTGGGACGTGAAGAGGGGGCTATGCCTTTTAACCTGCTTTATAGCTATAGATCTGAGAAGTAGGTTTTTATTAACTCCATGTACAGAATAAGGACTAAAGGGAAATTCTTGTGGCAAATTCCAAGTCCAGATAGAAAAATGCTCCACATCACTAAGCGTCATGGAAATGCAAATCAAAACCACTTTGAGATATCATCTCACTCCAGTTACACTGGCCATTATTTATAAAAACAAAACAAAACAAAACAATAACAATAACAACAAACACAGAATAACAGATGCTGGTGAGGATGCAGAAAAATGAGAACCCTTTTACACTGTTGATGGGACTGTAAATTAGGGAAGCCATTATGGAAAACAGTATGTAGATTCTTCAAATAACTACAAATAGAACTGCCGTATGATCCAGCAATTCCACTGCAGGGTGTATACCCAAAGGAATGGAAATCATCATGTTGAAGGGATACCTGCATGCCCATGTTTATTGCAGCTCTATTAATAGCCAAGAGTTGGAACCAACTTAAATGTCCATCGACAGATGACTGAATAAGGAAAATGTGGTATATATACCCAATGGAATACTACTCTGCCATAAAAAAGAATGAAATTCTGCCATTCACCACAACATGGATGAACTTAGAGAAAATTACTCTGAGTGAAATAAGTCAGGCAAAGAAAGAGAAATACCACATGTCCTCACTCATAAATGGAAGATAAAAGAAAAAAAAACTAAAAAGTGAGAAAGAAAGATAAAACAATCAGAATTATTCATTGAACTTTCAAAAGGAGATAACAGAACTGAGGCCACCAGAGGTGGAAAAGGTGGAGGGGGGGCCGAGCCTGTGGCGCACTCGGGAGAGTGTGGTGCTGGGAGCGCGGCAGCGCTCCCGCCGTGGGTTCAGATCCTATATAGGGGTGGCCAGCGCTCACTGGCTGAGCGCGGTGCGGCCTCAACAAAGGACCAAAAAAAAAAAAAAAAAAAAAAAAAGAAAGAAAGAAAAGGTGGAGGGGGATGGAGAGTTAGTGAGAAATTGGTAAAGGGCCACAAAAAATGATTATATTGAGTAATGTTGTTACTTATTATCCTGATTTGAGCATCACATAATGCACACAGGTGTTGATATACAATACTGTACCCCTCAGATGTCTACAATCAATTGTGTTTCAATTAAAAAAAAGAAAACAAACTACTTGGGACCAACAGAAAAAAACGTCCTACAGAATAAGGGAATAAAAACATCATACTGAAGTTTTGGTGCATGAGCATAATTGAGAAAGAAATTATAATGGGTTTTTAAATTCACTTATAGTTGCACTGCAGACCTTCAGAGAAAAAATGACTATGTGAGGACTTTAAATTCTGAGCTGAAGACAAGGTAAACAAACAAACAAACAAAAAAAGAACTGGGAAATTTCTACCTTGGCCTCAAATAAAATTGTTCCTTCTTGTAGTCACAGAGCTGCTGTAACTGCACATCAGAGTCTGATACTGCAGTTAGTGGCTTTGGCTGGAAATGACAAGACACTGAGATTTGAAATGGCCAAATTTTGGAGGATTTGCATAACTCAGAGTACTGCAGACCCCCCTCCCCCTCACAAATTCCTCTGAGCTTCCTATAGCAATAATCTCTTTGAGAGACTCGTCTTGCCTTGTTTAGGGGATCTATTATGATTTCATCCAAGGTAGTTAGTTCAGAAGAGAGTGTCAAGTTTCAACACGATCCAACTTTACTGCCCCTTAGTATCTTCAGTTCAATAGCAAGAGCTAGATATAGCATATTTCAAATGGCCAATTATAAAATTATAAACAAACCTAGGAGGAAAAGGTTTACATTCCAAAAGGACTGTAACATTTTTCTAAGGTTTGTTTGTTTGTTTGTTTATTTATTTATTTATTTAAAGCCTAGGGGCATGTGCAAGTGGCTTCTGAGGGTTCTGGACCAGATAGAGTGGAACATAATTTTAGAGTTCTTTATTATGGTTACATTTCCCAGAAAACTTGAATTTCCTGTAGAAATAATCATAGTGTTCTAGCTTGTGGGGCTGGAAATTATTGTTTACTCAGTTGGTAAACCAAAACTGGACTCAACAGTGGCTTGAGCTGAATAAATTGAGATACCAGACATTATTTGCCTTAATGCAAAGTATAAAATACAAATATTTAGTGATTTTAGGGGTTAGGGATATGGAGTAGATTTATCATGTACAAGCAGTTTATCCTCTGACCCTGTCCCCTGAGAGGCTTAGAAGACACAACCTTAATCAAGACATGGACAGATACATAGCTAAGGGGAGTGCCAATTGCCTAGAAACTTTCTGTAGTGGTGCTCTCTGAAGCTAGAATGAAGGGAGATGCTGCCATTGAAATATGGTCCCCATTTTCTGTGGGAATGATGGGATCCTGGAGTAGCAGAAGCCAGGAATCAACACTTAACTTCAAGTATCAAAGTAGATGTGGTTACCATAGTGGGTAGCATATTGGAGATTTGTAGTGGCTAATTGATCATTAGGACTGAAATATATGAATGGTCTTCCACGATCTTAATTAGTCTATATAACCTATAAAGAAGTGTAGGTCTGATGAACAAAAGCTTGATGAGTTACTGCGACTTGAGTTATGACTCCAGACCTGAGTCCACTGACAGTTACAGAGACTTCAGTGAAGCTTCCATGTAGTCTTCCCTAAAGGGATCTGCAACCACTTCCAGGATCAGACTGTACTGGGGCTTAAGGTTAAGATTAGGTGAGAAAATATTCAGATTTTTGGAGGATTACAGAACATTGGTTTGGAGCTATTTGCTGTGAACTCAGAATGCTACCCGTGCTGTATCCTTTAGAATAGAGGCTTATGGAATTCTGGTAATAAGTGCAGTTTTGGTCTGAGTTTTTCTCATAGTGAAAAATATTAGGAAAAGTCCATGAAGCTAGTCTGTGTTTGTTTTATCAGTTCCTGAATGCAAAGTTAAAATATACTTTTTTCCCCCAGCATTTGATAGAATCCCCATCTTTATTTCTCTGAGATGTGGAATAACATGTCAGTAAATGAGAGAAAGCATGAAGTGAAAGTCCCTGGAGTTCCCAGTAACTAACAAAATAGAAAACCAAAAGCAATACTTATCCCTGAGGAAATCAGATGACAATAGCTTGTCAAATATTTGAATAATAGATCTTAGAGAATTCCCATGTTATCACAAGTTTAATCAGATTGTGAATTCAATTGTAGCTGCTGTTGCACTGGAGCCTCTGGCACATGATAAACAGATATTGATATGGTGACTGTATCTTCCCTATGCCATAAACCTAGAATAATCCTAATAATAATCCCAAAATAATCCTAAAAGTGGCTTGTTTCACATTGCAGGGCCAGCTATATATTTCTCACCAAATTGCTTCAGGGATATGTCAACTCTCTGGCCCTATAAATTAGTCTCAACCAAAGGACTCTGATAACTTTGCCATCCCACAGGAAATCATGATGACAAAATCTGACAAGCAAGAAGTAGAAGGTCCCTAGAAGGTCCCTTTGATCCTTCCTGCTCAAAGTGTGGGTCCCAGACTAGCAGCAGCAACAGCAACATCATCTGAGAACTTTTTAGGAATGTAAACTTGGAGAATTTCAGGCCTCACTCCAGTCCTACTGAACCAGAATCTTCATTTTAGCAAGATTCTCAATTGATTTGTATGCACACTAAAGTTTTAGAAACACAGCTCTAGAGGCTTTAGAAGATGAATGCATATCTGGGTATTCACTTTTCTGAAGAAGAATTCGACTGAAGTAGAAATCTGTACCAATTCATGAGCAATAGTTAATGACTCAGGCACATCAAAAGGGAGATTTGGGAGGGCCAACCCCGTGACTCACTCAGGAGAGTGCAGCGCTGGAAGCTCAGCGGTGCTCCCGCCGCAGGTTCGAATCCTATATAGGGATGGCTGGTGCGCTCACTGGCTGAGCACAGTGCAGGTGACACCAAGCCAAGGGTTCCGATCCCCTTACCAGTCACAAAACAGAAAAAAAAAAAAAAAAGGGAGATTTGAGAAAAGAACAGGATTTGAGGATTGGTGACAAGGAGTTTTGTGGATGGACCTTTTTTTCTTTCTGTGGAATCCCACTGCATGGGAACTCTCAATAATCAGGCAAAAGGTTAATTTATTTGTACTATTTCACATAGCTCCTGCATGAAGAAAATAGAATCCAAACCCAAGCAGTTTAGATCCAGACTCAACATTAGGCATGCAAATGCCAAGCATCCTCACAACCTATCTATAAGAAATTTAGTAGAGAAGTCTACTGTTAATGATGCAGGTTCCTCAGTAAAGGGCATGGTGGGGAGGAGCTGCCTCAAAAAGAGGGTAGAGGGACATTCCCTCTAGCTATTTATAAGTTGAAGTCTTGGCAGTGTGACTAAAAATGTGGCTAAAAATGAATGTGTATAGATATATGAACATTTGACTAAACCACAATCCACATGCTACTGCCTTTGTACCAAATACAGTTTTTAGACTTCAGGTCCCATCATACTTAAAAGTCAGAGCCATGCGAGGGTCTGGCTGGGGAAGTGAAGCTCATATTTGTAGAAGTCAGAACTGGACTGAAAGGAACTTGAGTTCATGATTAGCTTCCTTCATCCCTCCTTGTGCTGAATACAACTATATTGTTTCTGGAGTTTGGGTAAACAATTGGTTGCTGTATTAACATTTGGGAGACCAGCCCTAAGATGGATTAAAGATTTACATATAAAACATGACATTTCCACCACTCACAAAACTCGAAAAATATATTAGAAAATGTTGGACGTATCTCAGAATTGACAAGTAACTTAAAATCATGAAAGCATTGCAAGAAATAATAAAGACATGTTTGACTATGTATGTTTCATATTTTTGAACATAAATACCAAGACCTGGCCATCACATCTTGGGCATGAGTGGTGATGGTCAGTTTGTACCCCATGAATACTCATAACCAATTTTTTAAAAAAGGAAAAAGTTTATTTTTTAAAAAAGTACTAACCACAAATACGATAGGCAAAATGTCCTTAATAATAATGATCTGATGTAATCAACAGGAAGAACCATGATTCTCCAAAGAGAAAACAGGGGGCTAAATCAACAATTAAGTGGAGCACAGGGAAAGAGGAGGAAGTCTGTCTCCTTAAAGTCCACTCCAGAGTAATAGAAGAAGAAACTGCTCTACCAGATGGCCAGACACCAACATAGAGATACTATAAATATAAAAAACCAAGAAAATATGACACTGCCAAGAGAATACACTAATTCTCAAGTACCTGATCCAATAGAGAAGGAAACCTTGAAATGACTGAAGAGGAATTTTGAATAACAATCTTAAGGAAACTCAGTGAGACACATGAGGATTCAGATGACACAGCAAAATGAGAAAAACTATCTAGGATATGAAGGAAGAAATTTACAAAGAGATTAACACCTTAAAAAAAAGAATAGAGCAGAACTTCTGGAAGTGAAAGATTCATTGAACAAAATTAAAAACACAACCGAGAGCTTAAGCAGCAGGCTAGAGCAAGCAGAAGAAAGAATTTGTGACCTTGAAGACAGTCTTTTTGAAATAACCCAGGCAGACAAAATAATTAATTAATTAAAATAAAAAAGAATTTTAAAAAATGAAGAAAATCTAAGACAGCTAGCAGACAACCTTAAGTGCACAAACATCCAAATCATGGGTGTTACAGAAGGAAAGTAGAAAGGAAAAGGCATTGAAAATCTCTTCAATGAAATAATAGCAACAATCTTTACAGGCATAGGGAGAGCCATGGATCTTCAGATCCAGGAGGCTGAAAGATCTCCAAACAGATTCAATCCAAAAGGTCCTCTCTGCAACACATAGTAGTCAAACTAGAAAAGCTGAAAGACAAAGAAAGAATCTTAAAAACAGCAAGAGAAAAGGATCAAGTCACCAATAATGGAGTGTCCATCAAACTTCTCAAGAGAAACTCTACAGAACAAAATAGAATGGGATGATATACTCAAAATACTACAAGAAAAAAAACTGCAAGCCAAGGAAACTATATACCTATCCTTCACAAATGATGGAAAAATAGTTAATTTCCCAGACAAACAAAATCAGCACACAACCATCCCTATAAGAAATCCCCAAGGGAGTTCTGTATCTGGAATCCATAAAACAATAATCACTGCCATGAATAGACAAGAAAAAACAAAACACATGGTAGAAAAAAATGCAAATGAAAAGGGAAAGAAACTATATTTTACTACCTCAAAAACCCAGCAAACATTGAAGACACATAATAAAAGGGGAAGAAAGGAACAAAAGATATTTAAAACATCCAAACAAAAATCAACAAAATGCCAGGAGTAAGATACCACCTTTCAGTAACAACCCTAAATGTAAATGGATTAAATTCCCTACTCAAAAGACACAGGCTGACTGATGGGATTAAAAAGCTAAACCCAACTATATGGTGCCTACAAGAGACTCTCCCCGCCTATAAAGACACACACAGACCAATAGCAAAGGGATGGAAAAGATACACCACACAAATGGAAACCAAAAACTAGCAGGAGTGGCTATTCTTAAATTGGATTAAAATAAAAAATTATAAAGAGAGATAAAGAAGGTCATTATACAATGATATCTATCCAGTAAGAAGACATAACAATCATAAATATGTATGAATCTGACAATGGAGCACCCAGATATATAAAGCAAACACTATTAGACCTAAGAAAAGAGATAGATCCCAATATGATAATAATTTGGGACCTGAACACCATTCTCTCAGCAATGGACAGATCATCTAGGCAACAAATCAGAGAAGCATAGGACTTAAACTGCACTTTAGACCAATTGGATTTGACAGATATCTACAGAACATTTCATTGAACAACTACAGAATATGCATTGTTCTCATCAGCACATGGAAAATTCTCCAATATAGATTACATGTTAGGTTACAAATCAAGTCTCAGCAAATTTTAAAAAATTAAAATCATTTTAATTATCTTTTAAGACCACAATGAGAGAAAACTAGAAATCAATAACAAATGAAACTCTTGTAACTATACAAATAAATGGAAATTAAATGACATGCTCCTGAAACTATGGGTCCAAGAAGAAATTAAACAGAAAATCAAAAAATTCCTTGAAACCAATGAAAATAAAGACACATCATAACAAAACCTGTGGAATACTGCAAAAGCAATACTACGAGGGAAGTTTATTGCAGTAAACACTTATATCAAAAGAATAGAAAGATTTTAAATAAACAACCTAACACTATACCTCAAAGAACTATAAAAACAAAGACAATCCAATCTTGAAATTGGTAGATGTAAAGAAATAATTAAGCTCAGAGCAGAACTAAATGAAATAGAGACCCAAAAAATGATACAAAAGGTAAATGAAAAAAATTGGGGGTTTTTTTGAGAAGATAAACAAAATAGACAAACCATTAGCTAGGCTAACTAAAAAAAGAAGAGAAAGACCCAAATAATAAAAATCAGAAATGAAAAAGGAGACATTACAACTGATACCACCGAAATATGAAGAATCATTAGAGATGACAATAAACAAATGTACACCAACATTTTGAAAACCTAGAGGAAATGGATAAATTTCTGGACTCTCCAAAAAAACTCTTAGAGTTGATAAACAATTTCAGTAAAGTCATAGGATACAAAATCAACACATGAAAATCAGCAGCAATTTTATACTCCAATAATGAACTAGCAGAAAATGAAATCTAGAAAGCAAGCCCATTTACACTAGTCACAAACAAAGGAAAAAACAAAAACAAAAAAACCCACTAAGAATCAATTTAACCAAGGAAGTAAAAGAGCTCTACAATGAAAACTACAAATCACTACTGAAAGAAATTAAGGAGGACTCAAAAAGATAAAAAGACATTTCATGCTCTTGGATTGGAAGAATTCACAATGTGAAAATGCCCATAATACCCAGAGCTACCTACAGATTCAATGCAATCCCTATCAAAATCAAAATATTCTTCACAGAAATAGAAAAAACAATCCTTACATTTATATGGAACAACAAAAGACCCCAAATAGCCAAAGCAATCCTGAGCAAAAAAAATAAAGCTGGTGGCATTACAGCACCTGACTTCAAATTATACTACAGAGCTAAGGTAATCAAAACAGCATGGTACTCATATACAGACAGACTCTTGGACAAATGGAACAGAATAGAGAACCTAGAAGTCAACATGTATACTTACAGCCAACTGATTTTTGACAAAGACATCAAGAATGTACATTTGAGAAAAGTATGTACCTTTGGGAAAAGAATGTTGCTGGGAAAACTGGACATCCACATGTAGAAGAATGAAACAAGACCCGTACCTGTCTTCATATATCAAAATCAACTCAAAATGGATTGATTATACCTGGCTGGTGATGTACTCTGGATAATTTAATTTTTCTTCTTCATATTTCTTATATTTTTAATATTATTACTTGTAAAAAATAGGAATTTTAAAATTATATGGCCTGTTTTATTTATAGTCATGATAGTCTTTATTTTTGCTTTTCTCAAGATGTTAGAAAAATTTGGAATAACTGTGAAATGAATGAATACAAAAAAGTGCTTTTTAATGTCTCTGGATACATCATTGGTGCTTTATGTGATTTTAAAACTTCTTAAAGTAGTCAAATATTTTGGCATGAACAGTCTTTCCATTATTTGTCATTTATTTAGAAAATATATAGCAGCTTCTTTTCTAAAATAATTTAAGGAAGTTTGCAGTACAGAGTATATGCAATATGTTATACAAAGTAAATGGAAAATCAGGGCTGTGAAAGAAAGGAAGAAGCAAATAAGCTATTGACAGACATTGCCATAATTTATGTGATTAAGCATTAGATTTGACTCATATGTCTGTGCACAAAAGAAAAAATATTGAAAGAGTCATAGGCTTTATTATCAGGAAGGAAACATCATGCTTTGGGAAGGAGCTAGGAGTGGGTGGACAAAGTGTTATTAAAATGTTGGGGGAATGGGGCATGCGTAGTCTGAACGAACTCCTTCCAAAGGTGATTATGGTTAGTACATTTCTACCAGACATTTTCTCATAATTACCATCTTACTTCTAGAAACAGGTTTGGGTTTTTTTTCCTTTTTTTTTGTCTTTTTTCGTGACCGGCAACAGATCGCAACCCTCAGTGTCGCGCCCGTACCGGACCGGGACCGGCAACGGGATCGCAACCCTCAGTGTTGCTCCCGCACCTCGCTCAGCCAGTGAGCGGCCGGTCTGTATGTGGGATCCGAACCCTCGGCAGGATCCCAAGCAGCGCACTGTAGCAGTGCGCCACAGGGCCGGCCCTAGAAACAGGTTTTGAGAGACAATTCTCAACATGTTTGTGCATGTCCTTCAACCAGAGTCACTGATTATCTTTATCTTTACAAGGGTGTTTCTATAGCAAACAGCCTTAGAAGACAGAGATGGTGCTTTCCCCTGGAGCAGAAGGCGGGTTTGCTTCCTGTCTCGCAGGTTAAAGATAATTTCTCTTTCTAGAGCAAGGGTCACACGGGTTTGCTTACTGCCTGTTATAAAAGATAAGGGTTCTTTAAACTTGGGGTTCTTCACTGTGATTAAAAATTCACTGTCCACTTAGCATCCACGTGGCCCTGTATCACCCTTATGGGACTTGGGAGGCAAGGAGAACCACAGCAAACACAATGCTCCTGCTTTTTGCTGTGCTGTGAGTGATAAAGTTTGTGAGTACAGACCTAGCATCCCTAAAACTGACTTATTAGCTTTAAAATAAGATAAAATCGTGGACTCTTCACAGTTTTTGACAATAGTGTGGAAAAGGGGGCTTTTCTTGAGCCACCGAGGTCTTACAGGGACTGCTTAGGCAAAGCTGTATCTTTGAATGGATGTATCAACAGACCGAAGTGAAAGTAAGAGAAAGGAGAAAGTCACTGATAGCTAGTGATAGCCCAAAACCAATTTATTTGAAGCAAACTAATTATAGTGTACAGTATATGAATCTATCAAATAGATTAACGAGACAGGTAATAATAAAACCTAGCAATCCCCTTCCCCATATTTATTATTAGATATTAGTTAATTGCAGAAGCACTGACTCAAAAATATAATTATTTTAAATATCTTCTTATTCATGCAGAAGAAATCAAGCTAAACAGATGTCTTCTTTTTGTATAACATTTATACATAACGACACCAATGCAAGGCATGCTTAAGTCTTCACACTTCAATGAAATGACCTTTAAGCCACACTTAGAGAAAGTAAGCTAAAATCTGTGGGGCATTCCAGTTGCCAAGGACACTTGTAATCATTTCCTTAATTGTCCTTGACAATCTTATCATTAAAGATGTGGGACATTAATTAATGATGGAACATCTATTCCTGGAAAAATAGGCCTTGGAGACACAATAGAGAGTTATTCTCCGTACATTCTTTGTGAATGCTGTCTCTACAGTGTGGGTCACCCATGTTGCAAGCGTTGCCTGGATGGCATGTAAATATTTGGAGCACTCGATTTTATGAGAATTGGATTGAATAAAATCATTGCTGATAATGCTGAAAATATGTTCAAACCCAATGTTCCCTAAAGAAGCTTTTATTCCTAGATTAGTATCAGTGTTTAATTGACAGCCTCTTCACTTGGTTAATTACTTGGTCTATTGTGGCAGGGAGGGGGGGAAAAGGACAAAAACATTTGTGTTATGAATAGTTGCCAATAAGAGAATCAAATAAAAGAAAGCCGAACACCCTGCTACATAATACCATCTTACATAAAGTCTTCCTTGTATACTGTATTCTTTTTGAATGACCATCCTTAGAAAAATTGAAATTGTTGAAATAGAGCCTGTCTTTCAAAACATGAGTTAGAACCTTTGCATTTTTAAGCTACCATAGGAAAAAAACTCAGAGGTGAATATCTTGCCTTCACATATCTTTTGTTGTAAATAAAAGGGTACAGAAACTGAGATATAAACTGAAAACATATGCCGAGGATCTACTCTTTGCACCTTTGAACTTCAGTATAAATTACACCTTTCCACAAAAGGAAACAAATTGGGATACTATGAAAACACACACACACATTTATTCTTTATACCTTGAATTTATAACACTATAACTTATAATAGCTATTCTAGATTTTTCTGGAAGAATGTTAGGGCAATCCCTGTTTGCTCTGCAATAGCACAATTACATTCAAAGATATTGAAAATATAAATGGATTCAGAAAAGAAGTTAGTCTTAGTCCCTCTCCTTTTCTGGTACGTACTCACTAGACTAATCTCTAAATGTTGTTGTTCCAAAGGTTTAGAACAAGACTCAATCTCTGGTCCTCTGCCCTTTCCTTTTTGCATGTACTTCTTTGGTGATCTCTTTCAGCCTCATGGCTTTAAATGCCTTCAATATGGGCAAGCTAATGACTCTTATGTTTGTGTTTCCAGCCTGTATCTCTTCCCTGAACTCCACTTGGAAGTCTAGTGGGCATCCTTAAATTTGCCAATGTTCAAAATTGGAGCTCTCTTGGTTCCCTTAAGCTCTGCTTCTCCCACAATCCTCCCCTTTACTGTTTTATTTCCCTCTTATCAGCCTATCACGCCTTCATCTTAAATAGATCCCAGAAACATTGTGCGTGTATGTGTTTAATATCTCAGCGCTGCTATTGTTATGTTTATCATTTCTTACCTACGTATTACTATAATTCTCTAACTGGACCCCCCCCCCCATTCTTTTCTTCTCTTTTCTACTATTTTTAGTTGCCTTTGTTCAAACTTAAGCACTTTACATATGCTACCTCATTTTGAACCTCATAAAAACGTTCTGGAATGGGCATGATTATACCCTTTTTATGCATCTTTCCTACGTATTTCTATAATTCTCTAACTGGGCCCCCCCCCCCATTCTTTTCTTCTCTTTTCTACTATTTTTAGTTGCCTTTGTTCAAACTTAAGCACTTTACATATGCTACCTCATTTTGAACCTCATAAAAACGTTCTGGAATGGGCATGATTATACCCTTTTTATGCATAAGGAACCTGAAATCAGAGAGATTAAGGCATTAGTAAGGAGCAGAAGCAGAACAGGACCAGCCTTTCTGATTTCTAAGCCTATATTCTTTCTATTAAACCACAATATGTATTACATTCAGGACATTAATCACCTGTTAATTAAATAATAACATTAATTAGATTGGCTGTTTCTTGTCAACAAAGAGACTGAAGGACTGAATGTTTTACTTCCAAACACTGGTTTTATTACAGACAAAACGTGAATCCAGACTTTGATTTGTTTTGTTAGAGACAAAATCTGAATCTAGACTCTTGCCCTATGTGGGTTGGAAGCCAAGCAAGTCACTGTCCTTTGTGGGAAGAACAGCAGGAACATTGGAGAGTGAGCCAAGGAAAAGCAGAGGGAAAGTGCATGACTTGGCTCTCACAGTCACAACTCAATCTGTGCCACAGATAATCATTCAAATGAATTTATGAGGATTTTTTTTAAAGGTCACCATTAGTGCCAAAAATCAAAGCCAAGGAGTCATGCCATGTTGACTGATGTGAGGGACACTCCAAAACTAAATGATCAGGCAAGTCCTACAGTTTTATCCCACCTTGCATCATACTTGAAATTTTAAATATTTATTTAGGCCAAACATAGATGTTTGTTTTTTTTTTTTGTCAGCTGGGAAGAGGAATAACTCCCATAAATTGTCTAATCTGTCCTCTTTAATTTAGGCCTAGACTGGTATATGTCTGAATGAATAAGTATATTCTGTGTGCTTAAAGATTTCTAGGCCAGTTACCCTTGTTATATTCCACCAGAATGGTGGGGATTATCACACTGATAATGTGCTGACTTTTGTACATAAATACGATGCTACAAGCCCACCCACTAAAGTTAGGATTAGAAAACATTTACTGAGCACTTATTACATGCCAAGTAGGTACCAACTATCATTCCCAGTTTGCAGATGAGAAAATCTACATTCACATAGGTTAAATAACTGGCTAAACTCATGCCGCTAGTTAGTAGCAAACATTTTCTCCGGACTCTCTACATCTGCAGCCTAATATTTTTTCCCTCTTTGATTATTAAAGAGAAAATCTGGTACAACAACAAAGTCAACACCTTGAATTTTGATAATGACATTTTATTTATATAGAAATGAAATAATTCTACCTTGGTGAACACAGGACTTAATATATAGTTGACATCATATTGTAATGCCACTTCTGTGGAATTATGGCTGTGACTATCTGTAGAAAATTATTATTCAGATTAAATAATAATTAAAAATAATATGCTTAATTTACTTATTTTCTGTGTATCCCAATTTAGGTCATTCTTTTTAGTCCCTGAGAATGACATCATTATTACTAAAAGTGGAGTTTCATATCTATCATGCCTAAAGTCCAGTTTAAGAATTTGAGCCACAAACCACTTTAATAATAGAGATATAGCAGAATGTTATGGGACCATCCAATTCTCTAAAGAACAAGTTGATGCAATAAGATCGCTTCTTAAAGCCAGTAGATACAAATGAAAATGTTTATCTAATTTGTTTATAGCACCTGTGTAGTACATCATAATTTGACTCTAGGATATGCTGGGATTTAAGATTTACTGTGCCAAGACTGCAGTGTGAGATTTCCTAGATATTTATCACAATGAGAGAAACTCCTGTAATGTCTGTCCCAGAAATTCACACATGGCATTACAGTAACCTGCTGCTCATTAGAGGTGAAGAGACACACACTCATCGAATTCAATGCCTCAGTGATAGTCAAGGACATAACTTGGTAAATATGACTGTATTCCTGCCAGAGGCACAGGTCTCTACTTCAAAACACACAAAAGTGAGACAGTAAAATAAGAGAAAACAAGATCTAGAAAATAAATTAAATGAAAAAATCATTAATAATGTTTGGTAGGTCGCAAAACCAATCACATACCAATTCTATAATCATTTTAAGTTATAATCGAAGTAATCTAATTGGCATCTGATTAATTTGAACACAATTGTCTTTTCTATATTATTCATTTTGGGTCTTAATTACTTAAAATCTAGAATTTTATTTAATTCTTACACACACACACACTCTTAAACAACAATTAAATAAAATTCTAGACTTTAAATCTAGAGTTCTCATCCCCTATTCACTCCTCAACCCAACAAGTGAGCTTATTTTTCCATCTTAGAAACTGAAAACTGCTCACGTCAAGATCATCAGTGTTCTCCATGTCACCAAATAGAACTGACAGCTCTCCATTCTCCTCTTACTTGATTTATTCATAGCATTCATCACAACTGGCTATTTCTTCTTTTCTCAAACACTTACTTTTCTTAACTTCTATAAAACCACGTGTTTCTGATTCTAGAGATGCTGCATGACAAGGCAGTTTAGACTTTGGTGCCTTAGTCTACTTTGTGCTGCTATAACAAAATACCCGAGACTGAGAAATTTATAAAGAACAAAAATTTACTTTTCACAGTTCTGGAGGTTGGGAAATCTAAGATCAAGACATGGACGGGCAGGTTTGTTGTCCGGAGAGGGTCCGCTCTGTGCTTCCAAGATGGTGCCTTGAATGCTGTATCCTCTGTAGGAACACTGTCCTCACATGGCAGAAAGTGGAAGGGCAAGAAGGGAACACCTGTCAAGCTTTGTTTTTGGCAGCTGGCCTGTATGGAGGATCTGAACCCTTGACCTTGGTGTTATAACCAACTGAGATAACCAGATAGCCCTTGCCAAGCCCTTTTATAAGAAAAGGGACCTAATCCCATTTGTAAGGGAGGAGCCCTCCTGATCTAATGACCTCTTAAAGGCTCTATCTCTTACTACTATCACATTGGCAACACCTGAATTTTGGAAGGGATCCTTTCAAACCATAGCACTATCAGACTGCCTGGGTTTGCATCTCACTGTCTCTGTGACCTTGGGCAAATTAGTTTTAATTGATTTATGACTCACTTTCCTCATATGTAAAGTGGGATGATAATAGTATATACCTGATAAGGTTGGTATAGGATTAAGTGAGTTAATATTATAAAGCATTTAGAAAAATACCTGGCATAGAGTAAGTACTATAAAAATGTTAGATATAATTACTATTAGCTGTTCCTGACTACTCCTTCTTAGTCTTCTGTGCTGATTCAACTCAGCCAATAAATGATGGCATCTCCCGGTGCTGGGTCTCTGCCCATGCCCTCTTCTAGTCCCATGGCTTCAAATTTCATTTATTCGTTGATGACTCCCAAATATATGTCATCTCTCCTCTGGACTCTAGATTCCCATATGCAATTGCCTAACTCACTCTCTGTTTTTTTGTTGCTGTTTTTTGGGTTTTTTGGCAGCTGGCCAGTATAATGATCTGAACCCATGACCTTGGTGTTATAAGTCTGAGCTCTAACTAACTGAGCTTGAGAAATAACTGGCCACCCCTGCAATTGCTTAACTCAAAATAGCCTAAACTATAGGCAAGAATAATAGTTATGTAACAAGAAGTTCTAAAGTGGTCATAAGTAACAAGTAGGCTGATTTAGCATCTCAAGGACATCTTCACATCCCTAGGGTCTTTCCATTTTTTCACTTTTCCATCTTTAGCACATCAGCTAATTTTCCCTTACAAGATAGCCACAACAGTTGTAGTCATCACATTTAGACCCAACAATGTCTAGTGCAGGATTTATCAACTTTGGTAATACTGAAACTTGGGGCTAGATATTTGCTTGCTGCAGGGGCTATCCTATGCATCGCAGGATGTTTAGTATTACCCCTGGCGTGTACTCAGTAGATGTAGTAGCATACTCCCAGATATGACAAACAAAAATGTCTTCATATATCGCCAAATGTCCTTTGGGGCACAAAATTACCCCCAGCTGGGAATCATAGGCATAATGAAAGAAAAGACACCAACTCCTACTCTAGGTCTCTATTTTATAAATAAGGAAATATTCTCAAGAAAACTGTTCCTCGGGTCTTATTGTCTAGATTTCTATCACTTGCTTTTCCCAGACCAATCATTAGCCAGATAAATAGGATTACTATGTCTGGCTTAGAGTAATTAGCATTTATTCTTAGGGTAGGAGTAGACACTAGAAAGAACTGGCTAGGCCTTCGAGCAAGAACAGGAGGTTGGAGACCAGCATTGGTAGGAATGTCCACTTTGGCTCTGCACTGAGGATAAAAGTCCATGCCTTTCTCTTATCTCATTTCTCCATCACTTTCCTCATTACTCTCTGTATTCTAGCCACATCATTCTTCCTATCCCTCAAATACATGTTTCTAATTTAATCTTTTGTATTTTCTATTTCCTTTTATTAGAATTCTCTTTCTCCAGAGTTTTTCATTAGTGATATGTTCTATTATTCAGATCTCAAATCAAGTGTCACCTCCTCAATGACTTCTAACCTAAATTAGTATCCTTCCCTTTAGTCATTCTGTATTATAATATCTAATTTGTTTTCTTCATGGTACTTGCTGCTTTTTGAAATTTACTTGTTAAGTTGGTTTCCCCGCACTCCAACAAAATGTAAACTGCTAAAAGCAGAAACCTCGTCTTTATTTTGTTTTATTTTATTTATTTTTAATTGACATGCATTGATTGTACATTTTTATGGGGTACAGAGTTATACTTCAATACATGTATACAATGTGTGGTGATCAAATAGGGGTAATTAGCATATTCATGATTGAAAAAAATCATGGTTTCTTTGTGATGAGAGCTTTGAGCTACTCTCTTCTAGCTATTTGAAAACATACAATAAATTCTTGTTAATTTTAGATGCCAAAACACTACTGTACACCACTAAAAATTATTTTTCTTATCTAGCTATAATTTTGCATTCATTAACCAGCATCTTCCCATCTCCCCTTCCCAGCCTCTAATAACCATAATTCTACTCTCTGCTTCGAAAAGCACAACTTTTTTTTTAGTTGCCACATATGAGTGAGAGCACGTGGTATTTATTTATCTTTCCATGCTTGACTTATTTCACTTAACATAGTGTCTTCCAGGCTCATCCATGTTGCCACAAATGACAGGATTCCATTCTTTTTCATGGCTGAGTAGTATTATCTGTTTATCTGTTGATGGGCACCTAGGTTGATTACATATCTCAGCTATTGTGAATAGTGCTGCAATAAACATGAGCATACAGATTTCTCTTTGGATGCTAATTTTCTTTCATTTGGATAAATGTAGGATTACTACATCATATGGCAATTTTATTTTTAGTTTTTGAGGAACCTATATACTGATTTCCATAATGGCTGTACTAATTTACATCCCACCAACAGTGCATAAGAGTTCCCTTTTCTTTGTATCCTCACCAGCATTTATTATTTTTTGTCTTTTTAATAACAGCCATCCTAACTGGGGTGAAATGATAACTCATTAGTGTTTTGATTGGCATTTTTCTGATGGTTAGTAATACTGAGGATTTTTTTCATATACCTGTATGTCTTCTTTTGTAAGTGTTTATTCAGATCATTTGTCCATTTTTTAATTGGATTATTTGTTTTTTTGGTGTTGAGTTGTTTAAATTCCTGTATATTCTGGATATTAATCCCTTTTCAGATGAATAGTTTGTAAACATTTTCTCCCATTCAGCTGGTTGCCTCTTTACTGTGTTATTTCTTTTGCTGTGAAGAAGCTTTTTAGTTTGATGTAATTCCATACATCTATTTTCAATTTTGTTCCCTGTGCTTTAAGAGTCTTCTTCATAAAGTTTTTGTCTACACCAATGTCTTGGAGTGTTTTCCTGATGTTTTCTTCTACTAGTTTTATAGTTTCAGGTCTTATATTTAAGTCTTTAATCCATCTTGAGTTGATTTTGGTATATGGTGTGAGAGAGGTGTCTAGCTTCTTTCTTCTGCATATGTGTATCTCATTCTCCAGCACCACTTATTGAAGAGGCTTTCTTTTCCCCAAAGTATTTTCTTGCACCTTTGTCAAGAATTAGTTGTCTATAGATGCATGGATTTATTTCTGGGTTTTCTGTTCTATTCCATTGATCCATGTGTGTGTGTTTATTCCAATAACATGCTGATTTTATTACTATGGCTTTGTAGTTTATTTTGAAGTCAGGTAGTGTAATACCTCCAGCTTTGTTCTTTTTGCTTGGGATTGTTTTAGTTATTCAGGGTCTTTTGTGGTTCCATATGAATTTTAGAATTTTTTTTCTATTTATGTGAAGAATGTCATTGATATTTTGATAGGGACTGCATTGAATCTGTAGATGGCTTTGGGTAGTATGGCTATCTTGACAATATTAATTCTTCCAATCTATATTAGTCCATTTCTGCTGAATACCTGAACTGGGTAATGTATAAAGAAATCAAACTTATTTCTTACAGTTCTGGAGGCTGGGAAGTCCAAAGTCCAGGGAACACAACAGGCAAACACATTCAGTGCCTTTTCCTGATAAGGACTCTATAGCAACACAGAGTATCACTTGGTGAATTGGCTGAGCAAGAGAGAGCTAACCTGCTCACTCACCTTCCTTATAAAGCCATCAGAATAACATCTATTACTTCATGAATGGATCAATCCATTCACAAGGATACAGTCCACACAATCTAATCACCTCTTAAAGGCCCCACCTTTCAATTACTGTAATAGGATTTCTTAACACTGTCACAGTGGGAAATAAGTTTCTATTTTTTTAATTGCTTTTTAATTTTATTTGTTTATATTCTAAGATGTTGTTGCAGAACAGTTGGGAAGGAGGGGGAGAGGGGAAAGGGGAAGGAAATGTGATAGAAGGAGGAAGGGGCAGGATAGAGGCCTGTGGCAACCACCTCATTCCTACAGGGGAGACCAGGGGTTTCCAGTGATGGCTTAGTCATTGCTGGGCTGGGTGCAGATGTCAGAGATGTGTGGCAAAAGCCCTCGCCCCCCACTATCTCAGCTCAGGAACCAGGGCACTTCTTGCTGTGGCTTGGTGGTCTTTACTGGGCTGTCTGCACATGTTAGGGGGTGTGGCTGAGGCCCTCGGTCCCCCACTGCTCTAGCTCAGGAGAGCCTGAAGCACTTCCTGCAGTGGCTTGGTGGTAGTCATGGGGGAGGTTGCTTGTGTAGGGGGTGTGTGGCCAAGGCCCTTGTCCCCACCCTCGGGACTGGTTGCAGGTGTTGGGGGACATTGCTGAGGCTCATGGCCCTCCCCTCTTTCATGCTTCTAGGTATTATAGGTGTTCTTTGGTGAAATGAGACCTTCACTAGCTAATATCAAATTTTGTCTCTGGTTGCGGGTACTTTGTTTTTTCTTTCAGTTCTATGTTGGATTGTTTGCTGTTCCCACCACTTAAACTTTGCACTGGAACTAATTTGTTGTCCTTTGCTTACTGCTAAAATGGGGGAACTTCCTGTGGGGACCAGTACTTGAGCTGTGTGGTTGAGCTAATTGCTGCTTTGCTGCTAATTCCCTAGGGAAGGCTATTTGTGCAGCTCAGGTTTTAATGGTTGACTCGATAGGTACTTCTGGTTCTAGTGAAATCTGGTGTATCTGGGTTGTGTAGAAACTCTGGTCTGGGCCTGAGTCTTTTCATCAAACTGCACTTCATGCAATTCTATATTCCTGCCCAGTCTCCTCTGAGTGTCCTATGCTGAATCTTATTAGTGGTCTTGACAGGCTGGGGGTCACCAAGGGCCTCTTCTCCCCTGCCACCTCCAAGCAACTTCATCTGAAGGGCACAGCTGTGGCTTTTGCCAGATTCTGCTCCATGTGCTCAGCAGCTCCAGCCTGGAAGCAGCTGGGGTTTGAAGCAGTCACAGCTGTTTTTCCTTTCTCTTATCGTGGCTTCTCCCACCCTCATGCACTCTTTATGTCTCTCCTCCTCTTCCCCTGAGCTCTAGCAGCCCCAGCTTGGCTGTCATTGCTTTTTCATAGTGGTAAATTCGTTGATTTTGGGGACAGAGTGGTGCTGGGGACCATCTATTCTGCCATCTTCACCAGAAATCTGACAGTATTTTTTCTATATCTTCTGGGCTGCCTTGTGGAAGAGTTCCTACATTTGAGACTGTCTGAGCCATCCTTGAAGACATGGGGGTCCTGGTGGTCTGGGCAAGGAGACCTGTCACCACCCAAAGGGGCTGAGCACTCCCAGGCAGTCAGTGAACTTGGGAGTTAAGTTTCTAATACATGAGTATGGGGGACACATTCAACCCATGTCACAATCCTTGAACATGAAATGTCTTTTCATTTTTTGTGTGTCCTCTTTAATTTCTTTCATCAGTGTTTTGTAGTCTTCATTGTAGAAATCTTTCATCTCTTTGATTAATGTTTTTCATGGATATTTTATTTTTTTGGTAGCTATTAAGTGAGATTGCTTTTTTGATTTCTTTTTCAGCTAGTTTGTTGTTGGTATATAGAGATGCTACTGACTTTTGTATACTAATTTTGTATTCTGCAACTTTACTGAATTCATTTATCAGTTCTAGGAGATTTTGGCTGGAGTCTTTAGATTTTTCCATGTATAAGATCATGTCAGGGCTGGCCCGGTGGTGCACTGCTACAGTGCACCGCTTAAGAGCACGGCGGCACTCCTGCCGAGGGTTCGGATCCCACATACAGACCGGCCGCTCACTGGCTGAGTGAGGTGCGGGCGCAACACCGAGGGTTGCGATCCCGTTGCCGGTCCTGGTCCGGTACGGGCACGACACTGAGGGTTGCGATCCGTTGCCGGTCACGAAAAAAGACAAAAAGGAAAAAATAATTAAATAAATAAATAAGATCATGTCATCTGCAAACAGGAACGTTTAACTTTCTTTTTTCAATTTGTATGCCCTTTACTTCTTTTCCTTGCCTAATTGCTCTGGGTAGAACTTTCAGTACTATTTTAGATAAGAGTGGTAAAAGTCAGCATCCTTGTCTTGTTCCTGTTCTTAGAGGAAACCTTTGAACTTTTCCCCATTCAGTATGATGTTAGCTGTGGGTTTGTCATATATGACCTTTATTGTGTAGAAATACTTTCCTTTTATACTTAATTTGTGAAGAATTTTTATCACGAATGGAAGTTCAATTCTATCAAATGCTTTTTCTGCATCTATTGAGATGATCCATAGTTTTTGTCTTTGATTTTGTTGATATGGTGTATCACATTTATTGATTTATGTATGTTGAACCACTCCTGCATCCTTGGGATAAATCTCACTTGATTGTGGTGCATAATTTTTGATGTGGTTTTGAATTATTTTTCTAGTATTTTGTTGAAGATTTTTACATCTATGCAAGCACTTATTGTAATAAACTTTCCTCTTAGAACTGCTTTTTCACTATGTCATATGTTTTTGGTTGTGTTTCTGTTTTCATTTGCTTCAAGGAATTTTTTGATTTCCTTCTGTACTTCTTCTTTGACCCATTGGTCATTCAGAAACATGTTGTTTAATTTCCATGTACTTTTACAGTTTTGAAAGTTTCTCTTGTTATTTATTTCTTGTTTTATTCTATTGTGGCCTAAAAAGATACTTGATATGATTTCGATTTTTTTTAAAAATATTTGAGACTTGACCTGTGACCTAACATGTGGTCTGTGCTAGAGAATGATCCATGTGCTGATGAGAAGAATTTGTATTCTGCAGTTGTTAGATGAAATCTATAAATATCTATTAGGACTATTTGGTATAATGCAGTTTAAATCCAGTGTTTCTTTGCTGACTTTTTTTTTTCTAGATAAGCTGTCCAATGCCAAGAGAGGGTTGTTGAAGTCCTCAATTATTATTGTATTGGAGTCTGTCTCTCCCTTTAGATATAATATTTGCTTTGTGTATCTGGTGCTTCAATTTTGGGTACATATATATTTAGAATTGTTATATCTTCTTGCTGAATTGATCCCTTTATCATTATTTGTTGTCTTTCTTTGTCTTGCTCTTTTTATTTTTGTTTTTGTATAGTTTTGGCTTAAATTTCACTTTATCCAATATAACCATAGCCACTCTGCTCATTTTTGGTTTCCATTTGTGGGGAATATCCTTTTCTATCCCTTCACTGTCAGTCTAAATATGATTTTACAGGTGGAGTGAGATTCTAAGGCAGCATATAATTGGGTCTTTTTTTTTAAAAATCCATTCAGCCAGTCTATGTCATTTAAGTGAGAATTTAATAAATTTACATTCAAGGATGTTGCTAAAAGGTGTTGCCTTATTCCTCACATTTTTATGATTGTTTATCTTTTGTTACTTCCTTTCTATTTCATTGCTTTTCTTTGCTATTTGGTAGTTTTCTGTAGTGATAAGATATAATTTCTTTCTCTTTCTTGTTTGTGTATCTGCTCTACCAATGAATTTTATTCTTTTGTGTGTCATCATGATGGTATTTATCATTCTTTGGCTTCCAGATGTAGGACTTTCTTAGGGATTTCTTGTAGGACTGACATAGTGGTATTGAATTCCCTCAGTTTTTGTCTGGGAAAGACACTATTTCTCCTTCATTTCTGAAGGATAGCTTTGCTGGTATTGGATTTTTGATGGTAGTTTTTTTCTTTCAGCACTTTAAATAAACATCACACTCTCCTCCCCTGGAAGTCTTTTGCTGAGAAATCTGCTGTTAGTCTGTGGGGATTCCCTTATATGTGACTTGACACTTTTCTCTTGCTGTTTTCAGAATTCCCTCTTCGTCTTTGACAATTTGGCTATGATTTGGCTATGATGTGTCTCAGAGAGGACCTTTTTGGGTTACATCTGTTCAGGGATCTTCGAACCACTTGGATCTAGAAATCCATATCTCTCCCAATACTTGGGAAGTTTTCATCTATTATTTCATTAAATAGGTTTTCAATGCCTTTTCCTTTCTTTTCCCCTTCTGGAATACCCCCAATACAGATGTTTATATGCTTAAAGTTGTACCATAGATTTTGTAGACTTTTTCTTCATTTTTAAAAATTTCTTCATTCTTTTTATTTATACAACTAGGTTGTTTCAAAATATCTGCTCAGAAATTCCTTCTTCTGCTTGATCTAGCCTTTTCTTAGTTTATACACCACAAAATTTACCCTTTTAAATTATACAGTTCAATTATTTTTAGTATAGTCACAATTCTGTGCAATTATCACCACTACCTAATTTTAGAACTCTTTCATTACCCCATAGGAATTTCTGTTCCCATTAGTAGTCAGTCCACATACCCCATTCCCATTCCTGGTAAATACTAATCTACTTCTGTCTCTGTGAATTTACCTATTATGAGAGTTTCATATGAATAGGATCATACAATATGCTATCTTTTATGTTTGGCTTTTTTCATTTGGCATAGTGTTTTCACAGTTCATGCATTTTATAGCATGTATAAGTACTTCATTTCTTTTCATGGCTGAATAATATTTCATTGTATTGATCTACCACATTTTGTTTATCTATTCACCAGTTGATAGACATTTGAGTTGTTTCCACTTGGGGGCTATGATTAATAATTCTTCATATTTGGGTACAATTTTTTGTGTGGTATACTCTATATTTTAATTTCTCTTGGTTTGGGTAAATTCCTAAGAGTGGAATTGCTGGGTCATTATGGTAACTTTGCTTAACTTTTTGAGAAACCTTCAAACTGTTTTCCACAGTGGCTGCATCATTTTATATTCTCACCAGCAATGTATGAGAGTTTCAATTTTTCCACATCCTTAACCAACATTTGTTATTGTTCATCTCACTGAAAATAGCAATCCTAATGCATAGGAAATGGTACTTGCTGTGATTTTGAGTTGTATTTTTCTAATAAATAATAATATTGAACATTTTTAGTGCATATTGGCCATTTGTATACCTTTTTTTGCAGAAATGTACAGTCAAATTTTTTTGCACATTTTAAAACTGAATTTTCCTTTTATTGTTGAGTTGTAAGAGTTCTTTATGTGTTCTGGATACAAGTCCCTTGTCAGATATATGATTTGAAATTGTTTTCTCCCATTCTGTGGTTTGTGTACACACTTTTTTTTTTCCTTTTTTTGTCTTTTTTATTGACCGGTAACGGGATCGCAACCCTCGGTGTCGCGCCTGCACCGCGCTCAGCCAGTGAGCGGGAACCGGTCTCTACATGGGATCCAAACCCTCGGCAGGAGCGCCGCCGCGCTCCCAAGCGGCACACTCTCCAGTGCGCCACCAGGCTGGCCCTATGTACACACTTTTTAATAATGTCCTTGGAAGCACAAATGTTTTTAATTAATTAAATTTGATTTAAGTTCAATTAATTTATTTTTTCTGATGCCACTTATGCTTTTGGTCATATCTAAGAAACAATTGTCTAATACAAGGTAATGATCATTTACAACTATGTTTTCTTCTAAGACTTTTATAGTTTTAACTACAGGTGGGATATCTTTAATCCTAAAATCCAAAATCTGAAATGCTCCAAAATTCAAAACTTTGGAGCACCCACATGATGCTCAAAGAAAATGCTCATTAGAACATTTAGAATTTCAGATTTTCAAATTAGGGTCACTCAATTGGCTTAGTATCTGAAAATATTCCAAAACCTGAAAAACCCCAAATCTCAAACATTCTGGTCCCAAGCCATAATACTCAATTTATTTTATGTTTAAGTCTGATCCATTTTAAAATTATTTTTTAAATTGTGGTAAATACACATAACATAAAATTTATCACCTTAACCGTGTTCAAGTCTATGGTACAGTGGCATGGCATCAGGTACATTCACATTGTTGTGTAACCAACACCAACATCCGTCTCCAGAACTCTTCTAATTTTGCAAAAATAAAAATCTATACTTGTTAAACAATAATACCCCAGCCCTTGGCCACTACCACTCTACTTTCGGTCTCTATGAATTTAATTACTCTGGGTATATTTTATAAGTGGAATCACACAGTATTTGTCCTTTGTGACTGGTTTATTTCACTTAGCATAATATCCTCAGGGTTTATCCATGCTATAGTATGTGTTAGAATTCCCTTCCTTTTCAAAGCTAAATGATACTCCATTTTATGTATGCACATTTTCCTTTTTCATTCATCCATCAATGGACACTTGAATTGCTTCCACCTTTTGGCTATTGTGAATATTGCTGCTGTAAATTTGTGTGTAAATATATCTGTTCGAGCTCCTGATTTCAATTCTTTTGCTGAGTCATATGGTAATTCTATTTTTAATTTTTTGAGGAACCACCATACTGTTTTCTATAGTGGCTGCACCATTTTACATTCCCACCAACAGTACACAAGAGTTTCAATCTCTCAACATTTTTGCTCCAAACTCGTTCTTTTACAGGTGGATATCCAATTGTCTCAGCTTCATTTTTGGAAAGACTGTTTTCACCCCCATTGAATTGTCTTGGCATTCCTGTCAAAAATCAATTGGCCATAAATATGAGAGTTTGGTTTTGGATTCTCAATTTTCTTGCATTGATTTACGTATCTGTCCTTATGCCTGTGCCACACTGTCTTGATTGCAATCACTTTGTGATAAGTTTTGAAATTGGAAAGTTTGCTCCAACTTTCTTCTTTTTCAAGAATATTTTACTATTCTGGGTTCCTTAAATTTCCATACAAATTTTAGGAAAGTCTTGTCAATTTCAGGAAAAAAAAATTGGTAGCTGAGATTTTGTTAGGGATTGCACTAAATTTATACATGAGTTTGGAGAATATTGCCATCTTAACAATTTTAAGTCTTCCAATGTATAAATATAGTATGTTCCTGTTCATTGGATTTGTCAGCACCACGCTCAGCCAGTGAGCAAACCGGCCATCCCTATATAGGATCCGAACCCGTGGCCTTGGTGTTATCAGCACCGCACTCTACCAAGTGAGCCACGGGCCCGCCTTCATTGGATTTGATTTATTTTCTTTCAATGACATTTTGTGATTTTCAGTGAGCAAGTCTTATAATTCTCTTGCTAAGTTTATTTCTAAGTATTTTATTATTTCTATGCTATTGGAAATGGAATACTTTTCTTAATTTTAAGTTTGGTCATTGCTACTATATAGCAATATTATTGATATTTGTACATTGATCTTGTACACTGAAACTGATGAAAAGTTCAATAATCACTTTTTAAAGATCTTTATGGATTCATAGTATTTTCTGGAAACAAGATAATGTCATCTGCAAATTGAAATAATAGTAATTTTTCCTTTCCAATCTAGATGACTTTTATCTATTTTTCTTGCCTAATTGCCCTGGATAGAACTGCTAATAAAATATTGACTATAAGTGGCAAGAGTGGAAATCCTTGACTTGTTCTTGATATTAGGGGGAAATTATCCAGTCTTTCACCATTAAATATGATGTTATCTGTGTAGTTTTCCAAGATGGCCTTTATCAGGCTGAGAAAGTTCAATTATATTCTTAGTTAATTGGCTGCTTTTATTTTAAAAACACATTTGATTTTAACAGATGCTTTTTTGTATTAACTTAGATAATCATATGGTTTTGGTTCTTTATTCTATTAATATTGTGTATCACATTGACTGTTTTTCTATGTTGAACCAACCTTACATTCCTACAATAAAAAACAGTTGCTCATGATGTACAATTCTTCTGTTATGATGCAGGATTTGATTTCGTAGACTTGTTGAGATTTTTCTAAATTATGCATCTGTATTTATAGAAATATTGGTCTGTAGTTTTTCTTTTCTTGTGATATCTTCATCTGGTTTAGGTATCAGAGAATTACTGGCCTCATAAATTGAGTTGAGAAGTTTTCTCACCTCTTCTATTTTGACATTATTTGTGAAGAATTGGTACTATTACATCTTTAAACATTTGGTAAAATCCATCAGTAAAGTCATCTGATTTTGTGTTTTTCTTTATGGGAAATTTTTAGATTACTACTTCTATCTCTTTATTTGTTGTAGATCTATTCAGATTTTCTATATCTTCTTTATTCAATCAGTAGTTTGTGTCTTTTTAAGAAATTTGCTCATTTTATCTAGGTTAAATATTGTGTTGACATACAGTTATTTACAAAATTCCCATAAAATACTTATTTCTGTAAGGTCAGTAATAGTGTCTCTTTTTTTATTCCTGATTTTAGAAACTTGCGAGTCACAGTCTCTCCCTGTCCCTCTCCTTGCCCCTCTCCCTTCCCCCCTGCCCCCGTCATAAGTCTAGTTAACGTTTTGCCAATTTTATTAGTCTTTTCAATGATTCAACTTTTGGCTTTATTGATTAGAGGCAGTCTTTTCCCAAATGTACATTCTTGTTGCCTTTGTCAAAGATCAGTTGCCTGAAAGTATGTGGGTTGATTCCCAGGTATTTTGTTCTGTTCCATTGATCTGAGTGTCTGTTTTTATGCCAGTACTATGCTGTTTTGGTGTTTTGGTTATAGTAGCTTTGTAATATAATTTGAATTAGGTTGGTGTTATGTCTCTGGCTCTTTAAATTTTTTTCTCTTCAGGACTGCTTTGGCTATTTGAGGTCTTTTGTTGTTCCATCTGAATGTTAGGATTGCTTTTTCTATTTCTATGAAGAATGTCATTTGTATTGTAATGAGATTGCATTGAATCTGTAGATTGCTTTGATTAGAATGGACATTTTCATGATGTTAACTCTTCCCATCTGAGAACATGATATGTCTTTCTACCTTTTTCAGTCCTCTAATTTCTTTCAGTAGTGTTTTTTATTTCTCATTGTATAAATCTTTCACCTTCTTGGTTAAATTGATTCATAGGTATTTCTTTCTCTTTCTCTTTTTTTTTTTTTTTAGCAACTATTGTAAATGGGCTTACTTTCTTGATTTCTTTTTCTTCTAGTTCACTACTGGAATATAAAACAATGCTATTGATTTTGGGGTGTTGATTCTGTATTCTGTAACTTTACTGAAATTTTTAATCAGCTATAAGAATATTTGGTAGAGTCTTCAGGTTTTTCTATATGTAAGATCATGTCATCTGTAAACAGAGACAGTTTGACTCATTCTTTCCAGTCTGGATGCCCTTTATTTCTTTCTCTTACCTGATTGTTCTGGCTAATGCTTCCAGTACTCTGTTCAATAGGAGTAGTGAGAGTGGCATCCTTGTCTTGTTCCTGTTCTTAAGGGAAAAGCTGAAAGCTTTTCCATTCCAGATGGTATTGGTGATTGATCTGTCATAAATGGCTTTTATTGTGTTGAGATAATTTCTTTCTATACCTAATTTGTTGAGAGTCTTCATCATTAAGTGGTGTTGAATTTTATTGAATGCCTTTTCTGCATCAGTTGAGACAATCATATGGTTTTTGTCCTTGATTTTGTTGATGTGATGTATCATGTTTATTGACTTGCATATGTTGAACCATCATTACATCCCTAGGATGAATCCCACTTGATCATGATGTGTAATTTTTTAAATGTGTTGCTGTACTTTGATTGTTAACATTTTGTTGAGGATTTTTGCTTCTATGTTTTTCATCAAGGATATTGGCCTGTAATTTTCCTTTTTTTGGTTGTATTTTTATCTGGTTTTGGTAGCAGGGTGATGCGGGCTTCATAGAATGAGTTTGGGAGAATGGCTTCTGTTTCAATTTTTTGGAAAAGTTTGAAGAGAAGTGGTATTAATTATTCTTTAAAGGTTTGATAGAATAATGCCATAAAGTTATTCAATCCTGAGCTTTTCTTTGTTGGAAGATTGCTGATTACTGCTTCAATCTCATTGCTTGAGATTGGTCTGTTCAGGTTTTCTATTTCTTCCTGGTTTAGTCTCAGTATTTTTTTGTGTGTCCAGAAATTTATCCATTTTCCTCCAGGTTTTCATATTTGTTGGCATACAGTTGTTTATAATAATCTCTAATGATTCTTCATATTTCTGTGGTATTGGTGGTAATGTCTCCCGTTTCATTTCTGAAATGAAACGGGAGACATTAGGCCCCAGTTTTCTCCAGGTGGGCCCATCTTACCCACCGCTTGGGCTGCAAACACTTCCCATGGAGGGGCTGTGCTCTGGTTCCTTGTGATGACTCACCAGCCTCTGAGTGGCTCCTTTTTTTCAGTTGTTGTGGCCCCTTGCTCCTATGTTGGGTCCATTGGAACACTATGAGCGGTCTTGCCAGCCTGGGGGCCACCAAGGCCCTCTTCTTTCCTGCTGCCTCCAAGCAACTTCATCCAAAGGACACAGCTGTGGTTTTTGCCAGCTCCTGCTCTGTGCACTCAGTGTCTCCAGCCTGGAAGCAGCCAGGGCTTGAAACAGTC
This sequence comes from Galeopterus variegatus, assembly GCF_000696425.1. Lineage (NCBI taxonomy): Eukaryota > Metazoa > Chordata > Mammalia > Dermoptera > Cynocephalidae > Galeopterus > Galeopterus variegatus. The sequence continues at coordinate 559,595 of NW_007726453.1, read as the reverse complement.
AGAGTGGTTTTCTCTTTCTTTCATCATGGCTTCTTCCACCTTCATGCACTCCATAGGTCTCTCCTCCTCTTCCCCTGAGCTCGTGGCCCCAACTGGGCTGTTATTGCTTTTGTATAGTTGTAAATTGATTGATGTATGGAAGAGAATGATGCTGGGGACCTTGTATTCTGCCATCTTGACCAGAAGTCCTCATTGACCATTTTGTTTGTTTTTTGGGTCTCTATTTCATTTAGTTCTGCCCTGATCATAATCATTTCTTTCCATTCACTACATTTAGGATTGGATTGTTGTTTTTCTACTTCTTTGAGGTATAGTGTTAGGTCATTTATTTGAAGTCTTTCCATTCTTTTGATGTAAGCATTTATTGCAGTACTCTTCTCTCTTAGAACTGCTTTTGTTTTATCCTACAGGCTTTGGTATGATATATCTTTATTTTTGTTAGTTTCAAGAAATTTTTTGATTTCCTGTTTAATTTCTTCTTGGATACATAGATCATTCAGGAGTCTGTTGCTTACTTTCCATGCAGTTGTGTAGTTCCCAGAGTTTCCTTGTTATTGATTTCCAGTTTTAATCCATTGTGGTCTAAAAACATAATTGAAATGATCTTGATTTTTCAAATTTTGCAAGTTTTGGTTTGTGATCTAACACGTGTATGCTCACTGCAGCTGCCACACCAAGCCCAAGACATGGAGAGGCCCACCCACTGGCAGAGCAGGAGCCCAGGTGAGGGCTGGGCCTGAGCACTGCTCCATCCACAGCTGCTGGCTCATACCCAAGCCCTTGAAAGACCTGCTCACTGACTGAGTGGGTGCCCTAGTGAGCACCAGTTCCATGTGCCTCCCCCACTGCAGCCACTGGCCCATGCCTAAGCCCTGGAGAGCCCTACCTACTGATCAAGCAAGAGCCATGGCAGCCCACTGCACACTCAACTACACTGATAGAAGAAGAGTTACCAGCAGAGCTAACAAGGAGAGCAGGAGGTCTTTCCCTTCATAGTGCACTCCAGATTAATCAAAGAAAAAAGTGTCCTACCAGATGACCAAACAATGAAAAAATACTAGAAAGACAAATAAACAAGAAGATATGACACCACTGAAGCCATATGGTAATTCTCAAGTACCAGACCCCATAGAGCAGGAAACCCTTTCAGAGATGTCTGAAAAGGAATTCTGAGCACTGATCTTAAGAAAATTCAAAGCTACAAGAGAAGAATCAATTAGAGACACAATGAAACAAGAAAAAATATCCAGGATTTGAAGGAGGAAATTTACAAAAAGATTAATACCTTAAAAATGAATGCAGTAGAACTAGGACTGACGGATTTACTCAGTAAAATAAAAAACAACCAAAAGCTTGAGCAGCAGGCTAGAGCAAACAGAAGAAAGAATTTCAGACCTCAAAGATGGTCTTTATGAAATAACCTAAGCAGACAAAAAAAAAAAAGAAACAAATTTTTAATAATGAAGAAAATCTAAGAGAGCTAGCTGACAACCTCAAGTGCACAAACATCCAAATTATGGGTATTCCAGAAGTGGAAGAGAAAGGAAACGGCATTGAAAACATATCCAAGGAAATAACAACAGGTATAGGGAGAGATGCAGACCTTCATTCAGATCCAGGAAACCCAAACATCCTCAAACAGATTCAATGCGAAAAGATCCTCTCTCAGACACATTATAGACAAACTGGTAAAACTCAAAGACAAAAAGAAAATTTTAAAAGCAGTAAGAGAAAAGTATCAAGTCAACTATAAGGGTGTCCCCTTCAGACTAACAGTAGACTTCGTAAATGAAATCTTACAGGCAACATGAAAATGGAATGATATATTCAAAATACTAAAATAAAAAATTTGCCAGCCAAGAATTCTATACCCAGCAAAGTTATCCTTCAGAAATATGGGAGAAATAGTGTATTTCCTAGATGAACACAAATTATTAGAGTTCACTACCACATGGCCAGCCCTGAAAGTAATTCCCAAAGGAGTCCTGCATTTAAATATAAAAAATGATAATCACTATCATGGATTTACAAGAAATAGCAAATCCTTCCATTAAAACCAAAATGCAAATGAGAAAGAGAAAGAAGCTAAATCATGTCACCTCAAAAATCTGACTAATGTTGAAGATGAAAAATAAAAGGAGAAGAAAGAAACAAATGATATTTAAAACATCTCAACAAAAAGCAATATAATGACAGGAGTAAAGTGATACTTGTCAATAACAGTGCTAAATGTAAATAGATTAAACTCCCCCTTCGAAAGACACAGACTGAGTGATTGGATTAAAAAGATAGACTCAACTAATGCTGTCTTCAAGACACTCATGTCACCTATAAAGATACACACAGACTAAAAGTAAAGGGATGAAAAAAGATATACTATGCAAATGGAAACCAAAAATGAGCAGGAATAGCTACTCTTACATCAGGTAAAAAATAGACTTCAAACCAAAAACCATAAAAATAGACAAAGAAGGCCATTATATAACAATAAAGGGATCTATCCAGTTAGAAGACATAACAATTTTAAATATATAAGCACCCAACACTGGAGCACCCAGATATGTAAAGCAAACACTCTTGGACCGAAAAAAGAGAGAGAGAGACCCTAATACAATAATAGTGGGTGACCTGAACACCCCTCTCTCAGCATTGGACAGATCTTCTAGGCAACAAATCAATAAAGAAACATAAGATTTAAACTATACCTTAGACCAATTGGACCTGGCAGATATCTACAGAACATTTCATCCAACAACTACAGAATACACATTCTTCTCATGAGCACATGGAAAACTCTCCAGGATAGACAACTTGATAATCTTATTAACTTTTCATGCACATCATGAGTCATTTCTCTATTGGTACTTTCAAGACTCTCTCTTTTTCTTCATCTATCAACAGTTTGTTTATGATGTATTTAGATGTGAATTTGTTAGAGCTTATCCTACTTAGAGTTCATTTACCTTCTTGGATATTATTGTTTTCAATCAAATCTGGAAATTTTTCAGTTCTTATTCTTTCTGCCCCCTTTCCTCTCTTCTCTCTTTCTTTGACTCCCATTATGCATATATTGGCATACTTTGTGAAGACCTGTGGGTCACTGAGGCTGTATTAATTTTTCTTCATTCATTTTTCTTTTGCTCCTCAGACTAGATTATCTGAATTAATCTATCTTTAGGTTTACTAATTCTTTCTCCTACCTGTCATATATGTTGTTGAGTTGCTCTAGTAAATTTTTGATTTCAAGTTTTGTACTTTTCAACCCTAAAATTTCTACTTGGTTCTTTTAAAAAATATATAATGTCTACATTTTTATTGACATTATCTATTTGGTGGGACACCATTCTTACATTTTATACTTTCACTTAGTTCTTTAGGCATGATTTCCTTCAATTCTTTGAATGTATTTAAAATAGCTGTTTTGCACCCTTTTTCTAGTAAATGCAACTCCGGGCTTTTTTAGGAGGAGTTTCCATTGACTGCCTTTTTCCTGTGTATAGGCTATAATTTTTGTTTTCTTTGCTTGTCTCATAATTTTGTTAGAAACTAGATATTTTAAATAATACAGCGTGGAATCTCTGAAGATCCTGTTCCAGCCTCCCACCTTACCCCCAGGGTTTGTTGTTGTTGCCACTGCTAGTTTTTTAAGTAAATTTTCTAAACTATTTCTGTAAAATCTGTACTCCTTGTCATATATGTTCACTGAAGTCTCCACTCAATTACTGGTCCTCTAATAATTGGACAGAGGTTTTTAAAAAATGCCTGGAATAAATAAGTCTTTTAGCCTTTTCCAAGATGTTCGGTGTGCTTGTTGGAGCTCCTCATCAATACTTAGGCAAGCAGTTTATTACCCTTCCTTATCCCTCACTTCCTGCAGGCACGATATGTGTTAAATAAAGTACAATACTACTTGAAGTAGGACTGTGATAAGTTAAACATGTATACTATAAACCCTGAAGCAATCACTAAAATAGCACAACAAAGAGTTATAACTAATATGCCAAAATAGCCAAAACAGAGAGATAAAACAGAATCATAAAAAATAATTGACTAATACAAAGGAAGCATTAAAAAAAAATGAAAACAAAAAAAGATGATAAAAATTAAAAAACAGCTGGCAAGATTATAGATTTAAGCCTTACTATAGCAATAGTAATAATCACATTTAATGTAAATGGTCCAAGCACTCCAGGTAAATGGGAATGATTTTCATATTGGAAAAAATATCACGTTTGACTCTATGCTGTCTATAAGAAATGAACTTTAAAAATTAAGGCACTAATAGATAAAAGTAAAAGTGGAAAAAATATATCATCCTAACATAAAAAAAAGAAAGGCAGAGCAGCGACATTAATAACAAACAGAGTATATTTCAGAGCAAAAAATATTACCAGGGATAAAGGAAGTAATTTCATAAAGATACATTGAGAAAACATATAACTCTGAAAACTTATGAACATATTAACAGAGCTTCAAAACACATGAAGCAAATGCTGACATAACTGTGAAAAGAAACAAACAAACCCACAATTATATTTGGAGATTTAAACAATCCATTTTCAATCATTGATATTATTGATATCATTGTAAAGAATATAAAACTTGAACAACACTTTCAATCAATTTGACCTAATAGGCATGTATAGAACTATCCACACAAAGACAACAAGATACACATTTCCTAAAAAAAAGTACATAAATTTAAAAGGATTCAATTCATACAAAATATCTTCTGTGATCACAGTGAAAATGAATTTAAAAATTAGTAACAATAATATCTTGAAAATCCCCAATATTTGAACAACAACAACAACAACAACAACAAAATAACCCAAATATTATCCAAAAAAGCTGAAAGAGAAATTTTAAAGTATTTTGAATTGAATGCAATAAAAGCCCAACACATCAAAATTTGTGGAATGCAGCTAAAACAGTACTTGGAGGAGATGTTTAAGTGCTGAAAACCTATATATATATATATTTTTTTTGTCTTTTGTCTTTTCTCCGTGTCCGGCAACGGATCGCAACCCTCAGTGTTGCCCCCGTACCGGACCAGGGACCGGCAACGGGATTGCAACCCTCGGTGCTGCTCCCGCGCCTCACTCAGCCAGTGAGTGGGAACCAGTCTGTATGTGGGATCCGAACCCTCGGGCGGGAGCGCCGCCGCGCTTCCCAAGCGGCGCACTTATCCAGTGTGCCAC